>NC_089800.1:15291846-15299346 GCF_029633855.1 Hoplias malabaricus
GCATTCAAATACACTCTCTCTATCTCTGCCTTCTCCCTATCTTTCTCTCTGGTGCTCTCTCTCTCTCTCTCTCTCTCTCTCTCTCTAATCAGTCCACAAAGTCACAGTAAACTTTCTTCTCCAAAAACTTTTCCACAATTTACACCACCACAACAAACTAAAACATCCACCTTAACACCCCCACCCATCTCTCTCTCTCTCTCCTTCTCTCACCTGAAACAGGATGGGGCTCAGCCATCCAAGTCAGAGAGCCGTTCTTCCTTCCCTTCTTCCCTTTCTCTCTCTCCCGTCTCTGAAACAGTGCGGTGTGTCGTCGTCACGGTGACGACATGCCCTCGATCGGCCCGATCGCCCCGGTCTCTGAGAACCTCGCAGTTTTGGTGTAGCGTCCCGAGCCGAAAAGACAGAGAAACATTGTGAATGGAGGGAGGGCTCTTTTTTCTTTTCTTTTTTCAGGCCCTGTCCTTTTCCTCTTTTCTCCTCCCTCTTTCCTCTGCAGACAGAGTGATGGACGGAACAAGAGATGGACGGAAAGGTGATTCATTATTGGAGGGGGACAGCTGCTGAATGGATTAACTCTCGGCCAATCAGCTCGCAGATAAAGGATTAGCCAAAGGTGAGCAGGAAGGGGAGGGGCTGGGGAAGCGTTGGGGGGTGGGGGGTTAAACTACTGATAATAATCCCAATAGGAGAGAGCAGTAATAACACTGTAATAACATACTAATATGTAATAAAACAGCGAGAGACAGTGAGGGGGCGAGGGAGAGAGAAAAAAAAGAGAGAGAGAGCGAGAGAGAGAGACAGACAGACAGACAGAGAGAGAGAGAGACAGAGACAAAGAGAGAGAGAGAGAGAAAGAGAGAGAGAGAGAGAGAGATAGAGAGAGAGAGATGTATGATGAACAGAAGCAGTAGAGTGTGACCCCCACTGCTCATCTGTCATCTGCACAGAGCTCTTATCTGAAATTTATCTCTCCCTCTTCCTTCACTCAGCCAGGCTCCCTCGACCATGAGAGACACAGAAAGAGTGACTAAGAGAGAGAGAGAGAGAGAAACAAACATAGGGAGAGGCAGAGGAAAAGAGAGACAGTGTAGAGTGAGATGGAGAGGGACAGAGAGAGCTTAAAGACAGTGGAAGAGAAAGAGAGAGAGAGAGAGTTTTCTGTAAAAGCTGCTGTTTTCATCCAGTTTTATATTTTTATCTTCCCTCACTCTCACCACCACCTTAAACCTGCACAAAACGCACAACAGAAAACACAGAAACAACAAAAAATATGACAGAACACACAAAAAAGCCAGACAGAAACCATATAAAACGACAAAAAAAAAAAACAAACCCTGAAAAAACTACAGAAACACTATAAAACAACAGAAACAGACGGAAGATGCCGCACCGCGAGTCCGGAGATGTTCACCCGAGAATAACTAAACAAAGTGAAACTCAATAAATGAAAGTGAAATATTCTGCCGTTTACTCGAGCCTTGCGTTTCCAGACGACTTTACCTCACTCAGTCGTGTTTATGATGCAACAGATTCTCTCCATCAGGGGGCGCCATCAGCGCACTTCCCTTAACAAACACAATGCTCAGCATCAACTGAGGATCATCAGATGTCTGCATTTTTCAGTCGCTTTAAAGTCACTTACAGTTCTTTAATGTTTCTTTTATCACAGCAAACCACAACAACTGCATACAGAGCGAAAACATTTCAAAATAAGAGCACGGAGGTGGTGGAGGATGGAGATTAGAGAGAGAATAAATGCTCAGAGTTTGTTGATGTTGGCTTTAAACACCAACACATCTGTCTCTGTACCAGCAGGTGATTCTCTTCAGGTGAGGGGGAGGTGGGCGGGGCTTAACAAAGCAAAAACAAGCCCTTTCTCTCACACCACTGAATACTTACTGTTTAAAAAAAGAGAGAGGGAAAGAGAGAGAGATAAAGAGGTGCATTCAGCATCTTTGATGTTCATCTGAACTGAACCAGAACCTTTGAAGTTCCACCACAAAGAGGAGAGAGAGAGAGAGAGAGAGAGAAAGAGAAAGAAAATAAAAAAGGAAAATAGAAGCCAAGCGGCGTGTGTTTGCGCTGTGGGTTTTTGTCTTGCTCTGCAAACACACACACACACACACACACAAACACACACACACGCACTGACGCTGAGCAAGTGGAACTAAACACTTTTGTTCCAAGCTACATCAGCAAAAAAAAAGAAAAAAGGAGAAACGGAGGGAAAGAGAGAGTGAGCGAGAGAGACAGAAGGAAAGAGAGAGAGTGAGATATAGGGAAAGAGAGAGTGAGCGAGAGAGACAGAAGGAAAGAGAGAGAGTGAGATATAGGGAAAGAGAGAGTGAGCGAGAGAGACAGAAGGAAAGAGAGAGCGTGAGATATAGGGAAAGAGAGAGTGAGAAAGACAGAGGGAAAGAAAGAGAGTGAGAGAGAAAGACAGAGAGAGATGACTATTGTCAGATCAAAGGGTTTTTCTCTAATATTTAAATGATTTAAACCTGAACAAACAGCTGATTGGATTAGAATTAAAAACAAACACATTAGACACATTTGTTTCACCCACTTGCTGCAGGACTTTTATACTGTCTTTTATTTTTTAAACCACAACAACAACAACTGAAGAAATGTCTCCATTTTATTCTTTTGTTCTTTTCTTTTTGATTATTTAGTTTACACTAAAACACAACGCTTTGATCAGCCCTAAACGCATTCAGCCCTCTCCCTGAGCTCCGGCAGAAACCAGGGACTGGAGAAGATCACAGGATAAACACACGATAAATAAACAATAAACACAATAAATAAACAACTAACACGTGATAAAAACACAATCAACACAGTACATAGTAAACACACAATAAACACAATAAACATCTAACACATCATAAAAACAACTATAAACACAATAATAAACAATAAATTAACAATAAATGGGTTCCAGCCACTGCCGGGTTCTACCCATGGTTCTTCATCAGGGACTTATCACAGTCCTGTCACTTAGAAATCGAGATCATAAATCAGATTCACGCCACAGACTATTCTCTGACCATGGGATGGTAATTTCTGGTTGTTTTGGATCAGATTAATGCTTTAAACATGGTTTAAGTCGCTGGCTCCTGGCGAACATTTGTGAATGTGTCGTTTGTCTCGTTGTGTTTGATTGGATTTGACGTGAGACTCTGATTCATCTGATTACAACCACATTAACATCACTTTATAACCACTTCATAATCACTTTATAACCACTTCCTAATCACTTAAATTAACTTCACAATCATTTCCAGATGGTGATCAACCTCTAGTGTCCTTCCTCGCTCCACCACACATTAAACAACAACAACACCACCACCAAATGCAAAGTCTAATTCTTCTAATTGGCTCTTAATAATTCATCTCATTTTCTAATTATTTATTTCTTTAACACATAAACAACTCTAAGATGGTGTGGAGTTAAAGCCTCCTCCTCCTCCTCCTCCTCACGCCGAGCCTCGAATAAAAGTCCCCTTCAGTAAAAGTCTCTGCTGCAGAAATGTGTAACTCTCAGTTTAATCAGAGCTTCAGACGTACCGCGGTAATTAACCCAGCGCCAGACTCCGCCCCCTTCGTTAAGCTATTCATTCATCAGTAGAAATATTAATAAACATCCGCTCCATCACAACTCTGGCTGAAGATCGGATCACACTCCCGTAAAAGTGACCAGTTGTTTTATTATAATTTATTATATACACTGTAAAAGTAAACAGGAGTTTATCTGTAAACATGGCCCCTCTGTCGGCCAATCACACGGCCACGCTTCATTAGCTTCCTTAAGCAGCTGTTTATGTAAACACAGGGCTGGAACATGAGTAAACATAAACATAAACATAAACATAAACATAAACACCGGGCCTGGTTCCTGTTTTTCCCGAAGTGACCAGAACAGTTTTAACGTAAGAATTAAAGTCTCAGTCTTTCTTGGAGAAGGAGAGAATTAAAAATCAGAGTCTGTCGGCGTAAGCGACGAGCGCAGATTTTTAGAAAGTAATAATTCTCTCGGTTTTTATTTTACACTTAGAACTGTCTCGTTTATAAAAACACAGAGTGAACGTGAGGAAATCTGGACTTTAATAAATCCAGATCTTAAAATGTCATTTAAACACAACATTTATTTGAATCCTATCCCTGGTTTAAGCACAACACTGACTCCAGGACTTAGACCTAAACTTTAATCTAATATCAACATCCGGATTTAGACACTGATCTAATACAAGATTCAGCTCACACTCCAACACTTTATCTGTCACTTAATAAATTTCACTTTAAACTCTGTCTGTTGACTGAATATCTGTAAACACAATCGTAATTCAGACAGTGTTTCTGTGTTTATTACACACCATTATATAAATATATGTGTGTTGTATAATTTATGAATAATGATATTTAGAATACATTTCATAGAAAATATTCTCAATTAATTCAGTCTTCTCATTGTGCTGTTTTTGCATTGTTCTAAAACATAAATATTAATTATTAACATGTTTGTATTGTCTGATTTTGGTGGCAAACTCCAGGAATTTATTCTTAACTGAAATAATTTATCTCCCATCTGAGCAGCGTTTGATTTTTGAGATTTATTTAATTAATTTAACTCTAGAGTCTGGGGATGAACATGAATCAACATAAACATAAACATAAACATTAAAGGTATGTTCCAATGCAGAGACTCTGCTGGTTTTAATAATATGGCTTTTTAGCTTCAGTTTTATGGAAAAGAAGATAAATAAATAAAAAAAATAAATAAATAAATTAAGCACAAAATTAACCCCTCGATGTCATTCAGCCCTGAGCATACAGCGCTTTATTAAGGTAAACACAGCTCGGTCTGTAAATAATCACACACCCCTCAGTAAATGGAGGCAAGACAGACCCTCAGCCGTAGACCGACCCGCTCTGAGAGAACCACCGCGTCCTTAACTCTCAACGCCGCGCTCCTAAACCCCTCCGGACCCCCGCTCCAGTCCTGCGCTCTCACGTTACAACACACACTCAGCGCTTCACTGAACAAGGCTGCAGTATTCCTCCTTTATTCCTCCAAAGGGTTAAAGTCCAGTTTTAAATTTAAGCTTTAATCCAGGTCCAGGGTTCGGTCTTAAACGTTCAGTTTAAAAAAAAATTAATCCAGAGTCTAAACCTTTAACTGAAGCTCAGGATTTGGTCTAAACCCAGCTTTAAATCCACAATTTAGTTTTAGAGGATGATTTAAGTCTGGCTTTTCATCCTAAACCTTAACTTCAGCTGAAATCGTAGTCCTGTCTGGTCTTAAACTGTCATTAAATCCAGTCTTAGACAGAAACGGAAGCGCATCATTCAGCTGAAGGTATTTATTTATCTTCAGTATTTGTTTTAAACTTAATTTAAGTCCAGTATTTGCTCTCAAACATAAACTTAACAATTTAAATCTGGCCTTAAATATAAATGTAATTACAGCATTTTATCTTAAACACATATTTAAATCCAGTGTTTGATCTTAATCGCTAATTAAAGTCATGTCTGGTCTTTAACACACTTAAATCCACTGCCTGGTGTTAGATGTAACTGGATTTGGTCTTAATCAATAATTTAGTTCCTGTATCTGCTTTTAAACATTCATTTAAGACTATTTTTTTAACCTAAACATCATTTACATTAAATTTCTGCTCTAACATTAAACTAAATCCAGGATCCAGTGTAAGATGCTGCATTAAACCCTAGATTTTAAATTAAATCCAATATTCCTGAGTTTAAATCCAGTTGTAAACACTTGAACTGATCTGAAAAAAACTAAATAAACAATTTTAATGAGTCTAGACTCTGACGCGGTGCAGGTTCGGAGACGTGAGGAGATGTGAGGAGACGTGAGGAGACGCTGCGCTGGACTGAAGTAAAAACACAGCACAGAATCATTAAGTTCAATTAAACTAGATAAAAGTAAATAAAGTTAAACTGAACGTAAAGTGTTCACAGCGATTATCAGTGGGTTCTAGACGTCAGAACGTCAGCAGCTGGTTCTGGATGTTTTCCTCGCGGTGGAACAGATGGCACCAGACGTCACGCTGAGACGCGTCTGCTCACTTTCCTCAAGAACGCTCTCAGAAACCTTTCGGGATTAGAGCGGCGTTCCTCCTCGACCCGGAGAATCCCTTCAGCTCCAGGATAAATGTCTCTCCCAGGGACAGTTTTATTTTTATTTCTGTTAATGAGCTGTTTTTATTAGAAACGACTCTGTGTGTGGATTCCTCACACTCTCACAAAACAGAGCCCAGGCTCTGAGTTTTAAAAACAGGGTTTGGTTTAAAACTCGGGTTTAAGACCAGCTGGGGTCCAGCGCTCGGGTCTCAGTCGCCGGATTAATTCAGGATTTTTAGGTTTCATCACAGTTCTGATTTAAAAAGTTGGTGAGAATTTCTTTGATGAAAAAAATAACTGAAATAAAGGTTTATTTTTGTGGAGAGCAAAGTCCTTTTTAAAGGGAAAAAAGAGCAGGACATTTATCCACTGGCCACCTGTCTCCTGGGGGAGCGCTCACCTGACGACAGGTAAAGCCTCTCACGCTGGACCTCAGCCCGGAGCAACACTTAAGGTGGAATTTATCCTCGGTATTTCACTAAAGAAAAGCTATATTTATTTAAAACAATAATAATAATAAATTATTAAAAAGAGGAGTCACTGTTTTGTGTCAAATTTGCATATTACAGCTTTTATTTTGGAATATAACCAATAATTAACATTAATTCAATTAATCAGTTCATTTATAATTAACAATCTATTTAATGCATTTACATTAAAGTGTTGGTGTGTAATTCTTCTCCGGCGCAGGACAGCGTTCCTCTACGATTACGACACGTCTGCGGCTTTCATTCAGTCCCTTATTCTTACCTCCATCAGTTTTAATCAGCTATTTTACATATTTAAATTTGTAATATTAACTTTTAAATATTTTGCGCTCTATATAATACTATGAAAATATCATTAACCTCTTGTTAACTCTGAGGTATGTGACTCGGCAGGAAATGTTCAATAACTGCAAAAGAACCGCTGCTTTAAGTGTAATAATGTGGAATTATGGAATTGAGTAATTAAATAAAACTGCTATATTATTATTACTTCATTATTATCGTTGTTATTTTTATTATTATTATCTTACAAATGTCTGTTGAGCAACAACCCTGAAGAAATGCTTTGTAAATTAATGTAAACCTTGAAAAATAAAATGTTCAAATTTCAAACATATAACACTGAAAATCTAAGTCCTGCTGTTATTACTGTGTAATATCCTTAAAATCATGTAATAAAACACTAATTTTGACTGTTTAAAGACAATAACTTGGTTCTTTAAGTAAAAAAAAGGCCAAATAAGAAGCAGAACCCACACAAGCAGAACATACGGAACCAAAAATGGTACTCACTGCTCGCCTGGATGCGTCCGAATATGTTTTATCCGTCTTTTTCCTGCTGTTTTTTGTCGTCCGTGAGTTTTTC
>NC_089800.1:15304346-15319346 GCF_029633855.1 Hoplias malabaricus
CTCTCACTGTCCCCTCTCTCCTCTCACTGTCCCCTCTCTCCCTTCACTGTCCCCTCTCTCCTCTCAGTGTCCCCTCTCTCTTCTCACTGTCCCCTCTCTCCACTCACTGTCCCCTCTCCCCTAACTGTCCCCTCTCCCCTCACTGTCCCCTCTCTCCACTCATTGTCCCCTCTCCCCTCACTGTCCCCTCTCCCCTACTGTCCCATCTCTCCACTCACTGTCCCCTCTCCCCTCACTGTTCCCTCTCCACGCACTGTCCCCTATCTGTACCCTCTCTCCACTCACTGTCCCCTTTCTCCACTCACTGTCCTCTCTCTCCACTCACTGTCCCCTCTCTCCACTCATTGTCCTCTCCCCTACTGTCCCCGCTCTCCACTCACTGTCCCCTCTCTCCCCTCACTGTTCCCTCTCCTCTCACTGTCCCCTCTCTCCACTCACTGTCCCCTCTCTCCTCTCACTGTCCCCTCTCTCCACTCACTGTCCCCTCTCTCCTCTCACTGTCCCCTCTCTCCTCTCACTGTCCCCTCTCTTCTCTCACTGTCCCCTCTCCACTCACTGTCCCCTCTCTCCACTCACTGTCCCCTCTCCGCTCACTGTCCCCTCTCTCCACTCACTGTCCCCTCTCAGCACTCGCTGTCTCCTCTCTGCACTCACTGTACCCTCTCCACTCACTGTCCCCTCTCCCCTCACTGTCCCCTCTCTGCACTCACAGTCTCCTCTCTCCTCAGTGTCCCCTGATTGTCCCCTCTCCATTCACTGTCCCCTCTCTCCTTTCACTGTCCCCTCTCAGCACTCGCTGTCTCCTCTCTGCACTCGCTGTCCCCTCTCTGCACTCGCTGTCCCATCTCTGCACTCACTGTCCCCTCTCTGCACTCACTGTCCCCTCTCCCCTCACTGTCCCCTCTCTGCACTCACTGTCCCCTCTCCCCTCACTGTCCCCTCTCTGCACTCACTGTCCCCTCTCCTCTCAGTGTCCCCTCTCTCCTCTCACTGTCCCCTCTCTCCACTCACTGTCTCCTCTCTATACTCACTGTCCCCTCTCTATACTCACTGTCCCCTCTCTCCTCTCACTGTCCCCTCTCCACTCACTGTCCCCTCTCTCCCCTCATTGTCCCTTCTCCCCTCACTGTTCCCTCTCCACTCACTGTCCCCTCTCTCCTCTCAATGTCCCTTCTCTCCTCTCACTGTCCCCTCTCCCCTCACTGTCCCCTCTCTCCCCTCACTGTCCCCTCTCTCCCCTCAATGTCCCCTCTCCCCTCACTGTTCCCTCTCCACTCACTGTCCCCTCTCTCCACTCACTGTCCCCTCTCAGCACTCACTATCCCCTCGGGTCACTCTGTAGTTCTACAGTCACAGGCTGTAGTCTATCTGCTGCTCTGCATACTTTTTAAAAACATTTTTAACCTTTTTAACACCATTTCCCCCTGTTCTTCAACAGTCCGGACCCCCACAGAGCAGGTGTGATGTGGCGGTGGATCATTCTCAGTGCTGGAGTGACACTGACGTGGTGCTGGTGTGTTAGTGTGTGTTGTGTTCTAGCAGTGGGGGTCCTGGCCATTGAAGAACAGGGGTAAAGGGGACTACAGCGCAACAAATGGACTGCAGTGTGTTCTCTTTGTAGTGGACTATGGGGGTGGAAGTGCTCTTTCAAAACCGCACTCTATTCCTTACACATATCTGACCCCGGTGTGGGGATGGGGGGGGGGGGGTGATTTTTGATTTGCTCAGGTCTTGAGCAGTGAGTCGTTACCACAGCTGCAGAGTGAGAGGTGGCGGAGTCAAAGCCGTGTTGTTGAGACAGTGAAGAGCCGTATGTGACGTACTGGAGCGACAGGTGCTGCTCCTGGTGACACAACACTGGCTCTGAGTCGAGACGACGACATTACAATGAGCTCAGCTGCCAGAAAAGAAATTATCCTGTCACTCACTCCCTGAGGAGAACCCTATCGCTCACACACTGCTCTGTTATGGCTCAGGAGACTCAAAGCTGATTCCACTAATACCCCTCAGGACAAACAGCCTGAGACAGAAAGGAGGCACAAGATCAAAATGTTAATTATGCAGCTATATAGTGAGCTGTCTGTGAGCGCTCGTGAGAAAGGAGCTTTAGTCTTTAGTTCAGTCTTTAATTCAGCTGCAGATAAAGAGGAGTGTTATTATCTCAGCACTGAGCCCAGTGTGAGACACCACTGAGACCTCCACTCACATTCAAGAGTAGACACAAATAAAGTCTGCACTGTCTGTTCATCAGAAGTTATTGTCATTTTTATATAAAAACTACAGTCATCAAAGAGAAACTACAACAATATTAAAGAGACTCTACAGAGGTATTAAAAATACACTAAATAAATATTAACATGACACTGCAGAGATATTAAGGAGGAACTAAGGAGATATAAAGGGGACACTAGATATATTAAGGAGGAACTATAGAGACGTTCAGGAGACATTAGCGATATTAACAAGACGCTACAGAGATATTAAGGAGACAATGCAGAGATATTAATGATACACTACAGAGATATTAAGGAGACATTATAAAAAATGAAGAGACAAAATAGAATTATTAAAAAGAGAAATTTCAGAGATATTAAGAAAACACTAGAGAAACTGAGACACTGCAGAGATATTAAATAAGAACTGAAGAGACATTAAGGAGAAACTACAGAGACATTACAGGGGAACTACTTATACTAGGAAGGACTAATATTATTGTGATTATTATTCTTATTATTTTATAATTTTAATTCCTTATCCGGCTTCCTGAAGGCAGGGAGAGCGTCTCATTCCTGAAAATACTTTTGGCTGAAGAAGCTATTTATTCCTCCTGGCAGGACGCTGTGGAAGAGGAACGCCGTTCTGAATGCAGAAATATATTTAGTTCTGTGCGACTGAAAGGCACCAGAGCGTCTGGCTCAGTCTGACACCAGCTACTTTTTCTGTCACAGGAAGGACTTTTAATTTACGCTACGCTCCAGATTAGCTCCTTCAGGAACGGGCCCTCTGGGCTGATTAAGGTCAGCGCTTTAAACACAGAGCTGTGACAGGTCTCTGCAGAACGAGACAGGGACGAGAGCGCAGTTCAGTGTGAGACGCTCGGGAGAAGTGTCTGAGTATCCTGGGTTGTTTGGACTGTTGCATTTCGTGTCATTTCAGTTTCACCCTGATGTCGAGCTCAGCTCAGAAGCTGCAGCCCAGGGCTGGGGCTCTGTTTTATATTTTTAGTCATGTTATCTCAGTCTGATCTCAGGGAGAAACACCGTGAGGCCTCAGAGCGGAAGATGAAATCAAAGATGAGCCGTCTCCCACGGATTAGGACTGAGGAATTGCAGAATGAAAACTGTTAAACTGTGCTGAATTTAAGAGTGTTTCTGCAGCAGCTGTCTTCATCTTGGGGCTTTTTTAGGACCCCCAAACAAGCCTCAGCAAATCTTCTCTAAATCTTCAGTAAGTCTTCAGTAAATCCAGCAGCTCTCTGCAGAACGAGAGAAGAACAATGGGTGGATAAGTGAATTACCTGCTGCAGCAGCTGACGGACGTCTGTTTACGCTGCAGACCCTAAAACCGCTTTAGAACTGGCCCTTAAACACTTTTAAAGCATCATCCTGTCTTTCTCCATGGGGGTGAGGGTTAGAGGGGGCTCCTTTCCCTCATTTAGTTTCAGGCGCTGGGAAGTGATTAGTTTCCTTTCAGAGGAAAACCTCTGAAAAAAGAGTGTGATTTTATTTATTTCATTTCCAGTTACAAGTTGAGGCTAACTTTAATACAAAATGGTGTAGTGGTTATAATCTCCCTCTGCGAAACGGGACGACCCTTCAAGATCCTCATACGTCATTAGAACACAAATAAAAAAGAGCAGCGCTTCATTCCCAGGCGACTAGCAGTGCTCTGCAGCAGCTCTGCACCAGTCTGCAGTGATATCAGAGGAGCTGCTGGACTTCAGTTACATTTAGAGCCTCATTCGCCTTTAGAAGGCTTCCAAAATCAGAGATGATCCGCTCTGCTCAATTTTCTGTGACATGGAGCTGAATTCTGTTTGGTGCAAAACTTTGGTGGACATTTAAATCCACTGAAACTACACTAAACTCATAATAAATTGTTGATCATAGAGTTTAAAGAAGAAAATACAGACATCTTTGGGTTTCTTTGGACACTGCACCGCATCTCGCCGGTGATTCACAAGGCGCCATCTAACACTAACTGTAATCCTAAGCTTAATCCTAAACCTAACTCGAAGCTCTGAATATTAGAAACAGCAGTGCGCTGTGTTGAATTCCATCGCTCACAGAAAACAGTGCTGTCTTTAGCTCGTTTGTCATTTTTTCTTATTCTTTAAAGTTCCTCTAAATTACATTCTTACTTTCATTTCACGCTCTTCTCCTTTGTTTTTGTTTTATTGTAGATTCTCACCTTCGTCAGAGCAGCGTGAGAGAGAAATGAGGACTATTCTGATGAGTGTGTCCCAGCGCTCAGGAATCAACCTGCCCCCGGGACACTATTAAACCTCCCCAGAGTCCGGCGCGTTGATGAAGGGAACAACAGAGACGTTTCTGTATGTGTTTAAGACAAGTAAATATAGAGTAATCCTTAACTGATCCCAAAACAGGGAGATATACAGAGTTTCAGCAGCAAGGAAAGCACTGAACATATACAAGAGAACATGTCTTCACATTTACAGAGAGGTAATAGACTGAGAAAGCTGAAAGACGACTCTCGCCAAAGATGTACCTCGTCTCAGGTCTTATTTATTTTTTCAGTTTTTAATCATCTCTGGAAGCCGTCCCTCTCAGTGCTCCACGGAGATAATAAAGCCCCCTCCCCGCGGCCAGGCATCTTTTTCCTCTGACAGTAATTTACATATGATTTATTTAGAGAACAAGAGGCCGGGCTAATTTTATTTGGAGATTTTCCTTTGTTTTAGGAGTCATTAGCAGCTTGGCCTAATCTGATTTGGACAATTTCATCAGGCCCTTTTGGAAAACCTCTCCGAGCTCATCAGAAAGATGCATTTATTGCTAAGTGTGCTCTATTGCATTAACACACAATAAACTCCTCAGACGCTGGAGTGGAATCCAGTTAACACTCTGACAATTCGCTTTTTATTGGGACGCAATCAATTCTTATTCATTTTAAAAACCTGAAGGCCTTCCTTCTCCGTGTGCCGTCTCCAGCTCGTTACCAGGATAAATCAATTAGCTCGCTGTTTGCGCAAAATGCTAATGTTTATGGCTGTGATTTCCTTTTTTTAAATGTCTGCATCTGCATCACGACTGTCCTTCACTTCCCTGGGCGTAAACACGTTATGCAGGTTCTGTTATGAAGAACGTGGGCATTAACAGTGCGCAAATGTCGAGCGCCTCCAATGAAGCAGTCTTACACATATAAACCAATCAGCCACAACTTTAAAGCCACCAAGCCATCCTCTCGTTTCAGACACTCTGACCATACAGGAGCAGTGTGTTATTGTGCTGGTGCGAGTGGATCAGACACAGCAGTGCTGCTGGAGTTTTTAAACCCCTCAGTGTCACTGCTGAACTGAGAATAGTCCACCAACCAAAAGCATCCCGTCGACAGCATCCTGTGGACAGCGCTGTGTGAGCAGTGCCCTGTGGCCAGCGTTCCTTTTGGCAGCGCCCTTTGGGCAGCATCATGTGGGCAGTGCCCTGTAGCCAGCATTCCTGTAGGCAGCGCCCTTTGGGCACTGTCCTGTGGGCAGCGTCTTGTAGGTAGTCTTCCATGGACAGTGTTCCTGTAGGCAGCGTCCCGTGGAAAGTCTCCCATGGAGAGTGTTGCTGTGGGCAGCGTCCCGTAGGCAGTCTCCCATGGACTTTGTTATCCTGTGGGCAGCGTCTTGTGTCACTGATGAAGGACTAGAGGGTGACCAACACAAACGAAAGATGAGCTACTTCTGACTTTACATCTACAAGGTGGACCAACGAGGGAGGAATGTCTCACACATTCCAGCAGCACTGCTGTGTCTGATCCACTCGCACCAGCACAACACACACTAACACACCACCACCACCACATCTGTGTATCCTACGAGTTAAAAGCAAGTTAGATTCAGGAGGAGCTTAAAAGAAGTGACCAAACGGCACAGAAACAGACACAGAGCCCAGAATCGCTGAAAGATTTTTGTGTTTTATATGTGCATTCATTTTGGAAAACTGAAATAAACTAAACTAAAAGAGGATGATTGTACTACTCCAATCGCTAGGATTATGTTAAATATAACCCTACACTACTCCCCGTGTTTACTTCTCTACTGCTGTACTCCCCTCCCTTCTTCTTTATTTATATTCTTCTATATCTCTGTTCCTCTGGGAGCTGAAGGAGTGCAGAGCAAGACAGACACTGCCCCTCAGTCTGTTTCACTCTCAACAATAAAACTCCTGTGACATGAATGAGACGCTGTTTAGATATTAAACTCCAGAAAAGAAAAGGTGTGAGTGTGTTCAGTTTGGGATGCCGAGGACGTGTCAGCGTCTGAAAGCAGTAAGTTTATCCGCGCCGGTTTCAAACTGTGTACACAACAATCTCTGGCTCGGTTCTGCCCGGTCCGGCTGTAATCGGGTTAGTGTGATGTGTGTGAAGAACTCTTATCAGTGTGTGTGGAGAGGCATTAGAGAGGGAGCGATGTTTATCAGAGGCTCAGAGGAACACTCCGGCGGGTTTAAGTGCTTCTTAAAGACGAAACTCGTCTCAGGAAGGATCCTAATGGCTCCCGGTGGAACCTGATCTCGTTTTATTCTCACATCATTTACACCTTCGTCCCTCCCTCCCACTATCCGTCTGTCTCCTGACCTCACACAGAAACAAGTGCAGACGACTTTCAGCCCCTTCTCTATCCCTTCTTTTGCTTACAGCTTCTCCCCGCCTTCGAGTCTCTGCTGCCGCAAAAAAAACAAACAAACAAGAGCTTTATCCTTCTGACACTCGCTGATCAATAATATTGTTATTACATTGTTCAAACGTACTCTGCCAATCTCCTTGTGTTTCTCCTTTTATCTCAGAGAAAGTGTGTTATTCTAATGGCTGAGAGATTAGAATTTAAGGGGAATTTTACAAATTTACAAAATGAAATAGAGAATGTATATACTGATATAGAATAATACTCACACACACACACACACACACACACACACACACATATATATATATAAAATGATATCATCATTGTCCAATAATAAACACATCTCTAAAACGGTATCTTTCCAGAAGGAAAATCCTTCTTAACTTTCAGTGGAAGTCAACATATAAATAATTAATTAAAAGTCATTTTGGAGCATTTCTATTGGTCCATTCATGGATAAATATTCACACAGAGTGAAGGACAGCTGCTGTGTTCAAATGATGTATTAAACTAAACACCCACAAACACGTAGATACACGTTTGTCTTTGAAAAGCGATGATTTATTATTCTATATTATGTAAATAACTTAATATATAACAGAAAAGTATTGTATATAGTAATACTGTGATACATATTAATGCGATAATATGAATTTACTTCAGAAGGGGAAAAATTAAACGTATCCACTAGATTAAGATGGTTTTGTGGCACTGTAATCCAGGCCTGTCTTTCTTCATTCGGCCCTGAATAATTCACAGCGGACACTGGAGAAAGAGGAGGAGGAGTGAAGCTCTAGCAACAGCCGCTCTAATTTAGCGCCGCGGGTGGGTGGTTGGTGGGGGGTGTTTCGGGGGGTTGGGGGAGGACAAGCAGACTTTGCACATGTCGCTCAATGTCAGCAGCAGCAGAGCACGACCCTCACCACCACACTCCGACTATTTAAATCTATTCCAAAGAGGAGCAGGTCTCGAGAGCTCCCTTTTAAAGGTGCTGTTATTATTATTAATAATATTTATTGCCATGATGATTTATTTATTACTTAAAGATGCAAATACACACACACACACACACACACACACACACGCACACACACACACACACTAGGGGCAAGTATCAACTGCACTGTTGTAACCAAATGAACCAGTTTGTGCTCCATGTTCAAATATACACATCCAGGCCACTAGGTGTCAGTATAAATAGTGTTTTATGACATGAGGATGAAGCATCATCACTGTACTGTAATTTCTGGAACATATCTGTAAGGATCTGATGGAGTTCAGCCCCATAAACATCAGTGAGGATCAGGGGCTGGTTTTGGGGATTAGTACTGGATCCCACTCCAGCTCATCCCAGACAAGTTCAAATTTATCCACCAACAAAGGTACAGCTTCTTACTCAAACACACCTTAAAAGCTTCTGAAGAGCTTCTGAATGTAAACAAACCAGAGAGAGTTGCGCTTCCCCACAATCGTAGACATTCCCTTTAAAGAGCTGAGAATGGAGTGAGATCAGGAGTGAAGCCAGAGGTGAACAGAAATGTTCAGTGAGACTCCATCACTCCAGCAGCGTTTAACCTCATAAAGGTCCCGAAATCTCAGTCCACCCATAACCCTGCTGGATCAGAACTCTGAAAAACCCATCTGCCCCAGCCACCGCAGGCTGGAAATTTACTTTTAACCTTTTTATTTTACCTTTACGTTTTACTTTTTAAGGGCAGAGCTCCTGTTTTACAAGCCCAAACTGAGTAGAGGAAAAGCAGCGTTTCCAGCTGAGCCAGCTCTCTAAGAAACTGCCTCTCTCTCTCACACACACACGCTTCAGGAGGTGCTGACAGTAGGGATCATGAGTGTGTGACAGTGAGCAAGTGTGTGTGTGAGTTATTCCAAGGGTCGAAGCAGGTTGTGTGACCTAAACGAGAGCCGATAATCCTGGGACATCTCTCTCTTAGTTTCCCACAAATACAGGCGTCAAAAACAGCCCCTGGTTATTAGGACACATCCCCTGGACCGAGCACATCAGTCAGTCCCTTTACACTACATATCGCAACACTGCTGTGAAGATCTGATGGCGCTCAGCCTCATAATCATCACTCCACAAACACACACTAGTGGGTAATTCTTCACACACACTGAGGCACTGAACACACACACACAACTGGAGCAGGGGGCTGCGACGACCTCGGTGCCCGGGGCGCAGTTTGGGGTTAGGTGCCGTGCTCAAGGGCACTGTCTCAACGCCGCTCACACTCCAGGTGTTAGAGTCACCGACAGGTCAGATATCAAACTGGACACCGGACATCGGACATTTCCCAGGCATCGCAATCATCTTTCAGCTGCTCACACGCAACGACTGAGCGAATGCTGATCTCCAAAAACAGTCAGCGACTGGAAAATGCTGTGGTGTGAACCTGGCATTAGGCTGCAAACAGAAAACTGACCGGGTGGTCTTGTTTCACAGTGTGTGGGTTGGTGGGCTCCAGATCCACACAGTAATGTGCTAATGCACTGAACAAGGGAGCTTTTAATGTAAAAGCTGTGGAGAAGGAGTTAATGTGAGATGAAGGAGGCTGCGTTTTCACTCCCGAAGCGAAGTCGCTGTGCGGTGGAAAAAAGCCGCGCTGACACTCGCTTCTCGACACAACGTGCGAATGACTTCAGAGCGCTGGGATCCGGGCCACGTTTACTTTCCGCAGCCCTTTTTAAAAACAGAACCAAGTTCAACAGGAAGAGCCCATAAAAGCCAAACGGCCGAAAAGCCTGGCCATATTTTATAATTAATAGGTAGCAGAGAGGGACAGAGGGAGGTCCAGGGTGACGTAAAAAAAAGGTCAACAAACGTATAACAGCCATCAATCTCTCCCTTTATAAATAATGCAGCATAATTACGAGCCAGGGAAATAAAAATCAATAATAAGCAGCGGGTGAAGTATGGGAGGATTTAATTACAGCAAGAAAAGAGAGAGAGAGAGAGAGAGAGAGAGAGAGAGAGAGTGAGTGAGAGAGGGGAAAGAGAGATGCCAAAGAAAGAGAGTCTGAATCTGAATCTGAGAGAGATGCTAAAGAGAAAAGGGAACATAGTTAAGAGCTAGAGATAGAGAAGAGGTAAATTAATAAAAAGAGTGAGAGAGCGAGGGAGTGAGAGAGTAAGTGAGAATAAGAGAGAGAGTGAGAGAGAGAGATAGAGATAGAGAGAAATGTTTCTGAGGTGGTCTCTCGCTCAGCAGGGGGCCACACCTGCGTATGGGACATTAAATTATTTCCCAGAATTCCCCAGGCCCAATGCCATTAGCTCCGCCATCAACTCCGTAATTAGCGCCGAGAGATTTACTCCGCTCCGGAACAGCTTTAACACCATCACTCACTGCATTACACACACACACACACACACTCAGAATATACATAAACACACACACACTATACAGAGAGAGAGAGAGAGAGAGAGAGAGAGAGAGAGAGAGAGAGAGACTGGTAAAGAGAGCTGTGGTGTGTTTGGGGGGATGGAGAGAGTGAGAGAGAGCGAGAGAGAGTGTGGTAGAGAGATGTGTGTTGAGTGTGGGACTGTAATGACCTGCTGAGTCATGTGTTATACAGGTGGTCCGGGGGGATTTTCAGCTGCAGTCGGACAGTGCAGCACTGAATTATTTATTAAGGTGGAAATTTAAGTGGCCCTCGTTTCTCTGGGTAACTCACGCCGGCCTCCTTAAAAATCCTGCCGCCTTAATTATCACCCTGGAGGTTTAATACGGCTGATTTAATAAGGCCCAGTTTAACGGCCGCTTTATTAAAGCCAACCGAGTGTGTCCTTCAAAACACAACTGCACTTCATAAAGAGCTAGTGTTTACTAAGAGTCACACACACCGGTCGGGCCATACACACCCACACACTCAGAGACAGGGACTCGGACTCGCACTTAAGTCTCTCAAACAATGACTCAGACTTGACTTGGACTCAAGATGCGGGACTTGTAAACAATCTCTGTGTAATGTAATTATTATTATTTTTATTATTATTTTCTTGTTATATATCTTTTGTGTTGGTTTGGTGACGTGTGCAGCCACAGCCACTGGTCCGAGGCCCTCTCAACCAAGTGAGAGTTCACACACAAAGACGGACTCTCCGTGATTATTTCACAGTTCGGGAGTCAGACTCAGCCAGAGCCTGAGGCACACAAGGGAACCGCCACTTTCTTTTGGTTTCCACCAGACGTTGTAAACATGAGGCTCCGCGTCATGTGCAGTTATCTCCTCTATTAAACAACGCAGCCAGTCGCATAAAGCGAGATTAAACATCGGAGGACAGTCCACGGGACCGTGCCCATAAGACGTTGTGCACAGGATGCTGCCCACAGGACAGTGCCCACAGGACGCTGCCCACAGGTTAGTGCCCACAGGACAGTGCCCACAGGATGCTGCCCACAGGTCAGTGTCCACAGGATGCTGCCCATAGGACGCTGCGCACAGGATGCTGCCCACAGGTCAGTGCCCACAGGACACTGCGTACAGGACGCTGCCCACAGGACAGTGCCCACATGACGCTGCCCACAGGTCAGTGCCCACAGGACAGTACCCACAGGACGCTGCCCATAGGATGCTGTGCACAGGACGCTGCCCACAGGTCAGTGCCCACAGGACGCTGCCCACATGACACTGCATACAGGACAGTACCCACAGGACGCTGCGTACAGGACGCTGCCCACATGACACTGCCCACAGGACACTGCCCACAGGTCAGTGCCCACAGGACGCTGGGCACAGGATACTGCCTGTGGGTGTGGCAGCAGACAGGGCCAGAAAGAAGAGCTGCAAACTGTCCTCCATTTTGGTTCAGCAATGTCACACTGTGGAGAGAGTTTTGTTCACTCCACTTTCACTGTGACACTGTGTTGTATGTTGTAATCCACAGTAAAGAGGTGTTTAAAGGCTCCACCTCTGAACCTGCAGCAGTCCACGTTGTCTCTGTGTGGATCAGACACAGCAGAGACAGTACGGAGAGAGGCAGAGCAGGGGCACTACTGGCCCGCAAAGCAAATTCAACTGTCAAAGTTCAGTCAAGTTGACCTCAGTGCAAAACTTCACAGTGTGTGTTTTTTATTAATTCATTAACCTCAAATTCACCTGTTGTGGCGATTTACTTAAAACAAATGTAAAATTCATGGAAAACAAGTTCAATGTGACTGCAGCTTGATGGTGTGTGATCCAGAACTAATCACCAACACCAGTCCCTGACCCTCACTGATGATTATGATGCTGAACTCCATCAGATCCTCACAGCTATGTTCCAGAAGTGGAGGGGAACACACTCCTGATTACTGTCCCTCAGTTCAGGAGAAATAGAGCAGAATTAGAAGGGAATTATAAACGTCTGCTCTGCTTCACTCTTAGTGTATTTTAAAGCAAATAGTGCAAAAGGCAAACCAAATATACGCAAGCAGCACATCCTCTGAAGCAAATGGAACCCCCCACTTAAAGAGAGAGAGAGAGAGAGAGAGAGAGAGAAAGGGGGAAAAAAAATCTCACCGCAGTCTTGGGTTGTTGACGAAACCCACCCGAAAAAAGCCCCACCGGCAGCAGGTTTATTTGTTCTTTCCCTTCTCCGCTCTCCCCCCTCTCTGCTCTGATTGAGGAGTCGGGCCGTATCAGCCCAGGCATTTATCCTTTGTTTTTGCCGCTGGAGAAAGAAAACGGTTAAAGATCCCGAGGGTCAGTGAAAGCGATCCTCTCTCCGGTCCGGCCGCTGTTTAAACTCAAGCTTAAACTCAGTCAAAACATTCCAGACGACTTCAAACGGGAAAGGGCCGCCTCCCTGCCTCCGCCACTCCTCGCCTCGCCGTGTTATTTGGACAAAATTAATTTCTGGAGTCTGCTCGCCTTGGAGAAAGCACCCTGCGTCTGACAGCAAATTAGTTTCAGCCAAAAACAGCCGGACGCTAAGAAGCGGAGGAAGGAAAACAGCAGAGGCAGCGCCATGCTAACAGGGTTAGGTTTGTTTGGTTCCAGTAATGCTCCAGTCGGTAAACCCTCTCTGCGTTTCATTCTGTTTTAGAAAAACCCTAGACAAATGGGCTTGTTTTAACAATAATGTGTCTGCGATGATTTCTATAAACAAAACTATAAATCTATAAGTACGGCCTTGAGCTCTGTGTTATTAGTTTGTATTTTCCACTTAAACCCTGTTTAGACTAATACTGATTACAGCAGGACTGAAATTTAAATTGCAGCACAGTGTTGGAACATTTGAGGTTTGAGGGTTTGTAAAATTCAATTCATTTCTATTATAGAGATTAGACCCGGAATTTCTAATATTGGCATGAACCCCCACCCCTACCCTATTACAGACGATGACGATGTTTTAAATGATTCTCCACTCGCATCGCTCACAGCACCTTTTGTAGCACCTTTAAGAATGTGAGTCTTGACGCTATTGTCAGACGTTCAGTGGTTCGAACCATGGTGATGCCTCAGCGCGTGAATCTGGGGTCCTAGAGAGGTAGATACATTGGCCCTAACTCTCCCCACTCTCTCTGCTCACAGCACTGGATAATGTGGGCGTCTGTGGGCTGATGTGACAGATCTGGGCAGTGTGTGTTCTCCTCTTGAGCACTGAGCGCTGGTCTGAACTCATGTCTCGGAGGAAGTGTTCTACTCTGACCCTCCTGAGACCAGGGGCACACTGACGTGGAGCTAGAGACAAGTGAAAAATGTGAAGTGGGTTACACGTACTTTAGTCAAAAGTTTACAAGTATTTTCAGATCTGTTAAAAGTACTTCACTCACGAAAGGAACCTACTTTTCAATCACTGGTCGAATCGAGATGATTGTCTATAAATACAAATCCAGACCTGCTTGTTTTCGTTATGGGTTGTGATGTCACAGCCCATGGGTGTTTGGCTGCGTCTGATAGGATGAACTCCTCTACAGCAGACTGTTCAGCAGCTGCTGTGGGTTTATTACTGGGTTAAATTACCTTCTAAAAACTTCTGAAGACAACAGCGTTGATGAGGAGGATGGAATAATAAAATCCACAGCTCAGGTGATGTGAAAATAAAAATACAAAAATTAAAATCAGCCCCTAACAGAAAATAACTGGACGGCTAAAGCCTGTGTAACCCAGAAACTCACACATACACACACACAGATAGAGAGAGAGAGAGAGAGAGAGAGAGAGAGAGAGAGAGAAAGAGAGAGAGAGAGAGAGAGAGAGAGAGAGAGAGAGAGAAAGAGAGAGAGAGAAAGAGAGAGAGAGAGAGAGAGAGAGAGAGAGAGAGAGAGAGAAAGAGAGAGATGGTAAACCACACAGATTTGAGCTGAAGGGACGAATGATCCCAGCCCGGCACATGAAGACAATTCCAGAGAAATGGAGCGTGCCATTTTCACAGCAGATGAAAAGACTATCCAAGGACATGGAGCTGGAGAGAGCTGGGCGCCAGGAAAATGAAAAAGCGACATCAAAGCAGTAAGAAAAACACATTTTCATTTGGAATAATTCATTTAGCGAAATGTTTAGTGGCTCTGGGATGTGAAGCACTGGCGACTCCGGACGATTAAAGTTTTGACGGCGCTGCAGAAATGAACCGAAACCCTGATAAACCGCCCTCAGAAATAAAACCTACAGGGAGCCGTCGCAGCACTTCACTGCAGCGTCCTTCACAGAACCCTCCCTGAGAAGTCAGTTTAGCTTTAACACGCAGCATTAAAAAACACTAGAGCAGCACCTTCACCAGCGTTTACTGTGTGAGGAGCGTTTAGAGCACGTCTGGTTCCATTCACCTCCACTGACCACTGCTCTGAGCCAGAGTCAAATCACATTCAATCAGTGTTTACATCTTAATCATTACATTACGAACCACACTCTGGAAAATCACCTTCACATTTTTCATTTTCCAGCAACTTTCAAATGATTGACAGCTCATGACATTTTTGGAGCAGTTCTGTGGTAATTTAGGGTCATTTTGAGTAGTTTTATGGTAGTTAAGTGTAGTTTTGTGGTCATTTAGGCTAGTGTTGGGTAGTTTAGTGTAGTTTTGTGGTAATTTTGGGTAGTGTTGTGTAATTTTGTGCTAATGTAGTTTAGTGAGGTAGTTTTGTGGTAATTTATGGTAGTTAAGGGGTAGTTTAGTGTGGTTTTGTGGTAAATTTTGAGTAGTTTTG
>NC_089800.1:15324346-15444346 GCF_029633855.1 Hoplias malabaricus
ATCACTCTGGAGGCTCCACCGCGGAGAAAACACCACGGACAAAACCGATCTGGTTCTCTACGGAAACACTGTCAATAACTCCACGTAACAGAATTCCAGAAGGAATCCTCCATCACCAGACCGTCTCCCTCGGACGCTTATCCTCGGAGCACGGTCGGAACAGGGAACAGTATTCACCAGTCTGATCCACCTCTCTCCAAAACATCACCCCCTCAGAGACAAACAACAACAACACCATCTTTATTACAGCCTCAGAAAAACTCAGCCTACAGTAAACAATAAAACAATAATAATAGAAATCATATCACTGTTCTCAGTGTGTGTTCTAATGTTCTCCTGTTCTCGCTTGATGTCACCTTCCACTGCCCAAGTTACGTTCCAATACTCAACAAAACAAACACCAAGAACGGTTAAAGAACCCCAATGTTGTTCTCGCTCTGGTTTTAACAACGACCTGAAAATCCCATCATTCACAGTGACATCACAAATCTTGAGAGATTTCCTCGCAGGAGCAGAGTTGTGACGCAGTGAATGATGAGATTCTCCACTATCTTTCCATCCAGGAGACACTACTGAGATATCAGGAGATACAACAGAGATAATAATGAGAAAATAGAGATATAAAGGAGATACTACAGAGATATTAATGAGGAACCACTGAGATATTAAGGAGAAATTACAGAGATATTAAGGAGATCCTACAGGGATTTTAGGAGAAAATAAAGAGATATTAAGGAGACACTACAGAGATATTTAAGAGGAACTAAAGAGATTAAGGAGAAAATACAGATATATTAAGTATACACCATATATATCTTAAGAAGGAACTACTGAGATATTAAGGAGATAGTACAGAGATAATAATGAGAGACTAAGGAGATATAATAATGAGAGACTACAGAGATATGAAAGAGACACTAGATATTTCAGAGGAACTAAAGAGATATTAAGGAGAAATTAGAGATACTAAGGAGACACTACAGAGATATATAAGAGGAACTAAAGAGATATTAATGAGAAATTACAGATATTAAGGAGACACAACAGAGATATCAAGGAGAAGTTACAGAAATATAAAGAAGACACTACAGAGATATTAAAGAGAAACTACAGGGATATTAAGATATCTCTGTACTGTGGACTGGCTCTGAGTGGATAGCCATCTGCTGTCACTAAAGACCAAGAGTGCTGAGTTGAGCTGGGACTGTGTGGGAGTTTTCTGGGGGGGTTGGGGGTGTTATGGAGAGAAAGAGGCACAAATCAAGGTTTTAAGACCCAGTTGTCGACCTGTGGAGCAGAGTATGTGGAGCATTAACACTGAGCTCCAGTTAAAGCTGTCTGCACTCGGATTCGCACGTTTAAAAATTAAACAATGATTTTTCTACACCGTGGGAATATTTCTTTCAGCTTCACGACCTAAAAAACTTGTTGAGTTCATGTGATTTTGCTAATAGTGCGCAAAAAAAAAAAACAAGAGTCATCAAATAATAATGACTTGGAGCTGGGGTGTTTTCTCATACCCCTCTTTCACTGCTCATCACTCCCTAGCAGCTCTACACAGAGTCAGAGCATTAGAGCTCTACCTCGCTTTCACTCCTCATCACTCCCTAGCAGCTCTATGCAGAGTCAGAGCATTAGAGCTCTACCTCGCTTTCCCTCCTCATCACTCACTAGTAGCTCTACACAGAGTCAGAGCATTGGAGCTCTACCTTGCTTTCACTCCTCATCACTCCCTAGCAGCTCTACACAGAGTCAGAGCATTAGAGCTCTACCTTGCTTTCCCTCCTCAACACTCACTAGTAGCTCTACACAGAGTCAGAGCATTAGAGCTCTACCCCACTTTCACTGCTCATCACTCCCTAGCAGCTCTACACAGAGTCAGAGCATTAGAGCTCTACTTCGCTTTCACTGCTCATCACTCCCTAGCAGCTCTACACAGAGTCAGAGCATTAGAGCTCTACCTCGCTTTCAATCCTCTTCACTCCCTAGCAGCTCTACATAGAGTCAGAGCATTAGAGCTCTATCTCGCTTTCACTCCTCCTCACTCCCTAGCAGCTCTACACAGAGTCAGAGCATTAGAGCTCTACCTCGCTTTCACTCCTCATCATTCCCTAGCAGCTCTACACAGAGTCAGAGCATTAGAGCTCTACCTCGCTTTCACTCCTCATCACTCCCTAGCAGCTCTACATAGTCAGAGCATTAGAGCTCTACCTCGCTTTCACTCCTCATCACTCCCTAGCAGCTCTACAGAGTCAGAGCATTAGAGCTCTTCCTCGCTTTCACTCCTCATCACTCCCTAGCAGCTCTACACAGAGTCAGAGCATTAGAGCTCTACCTCGCTTTCACTCCTCATCACTCCCTAGCAGCTCTATGTAGAGTCAGAGCATTAGAGCTCTACCTCGCTTTCCCTCCTCATCACTCACTAGTAGCTCTACACAGAGTCAGAGCATTGGAGCTCTACCTTGCTTTCACTCCTCATCACTCCCTAGCAGCTCTACACAGAGTCAGAGCATTAGAGCTCTACCTTGCTTTCCCTCCTCAACACTCACTAGTAGCTCTACACAGAGTCAGAGCATTAGAGCTCTACCTCGCTTTCACTCCTCATCACTCCCTAGCAGCTCTACACAGAGTCAGAGCATTAGAGCTCTACCTCACTTTCCCTCCTCATCACTCACTAGCAGCTCTACAAAGAGTCACAGCATTAGAGCTCTAGTGTTAATAATGTGTGTGACCAGAGGAGGACGGGTCCCTGTGTGTCTCAGTTTTTTTCTGAGGTTCTTCCTCCAGCTTCGGGGGAGTTTTTCCTGCAGCTGTTGCAGCTGGCAGCTCCCCTGGGGTTAATCTGTTGATGTTTTAATTCTGGATTTCTATAAAGATGGATGGAAGATGGAAAAATGCACTATACAAATGAATGTATCTTAAACTTTTGACTTTCCTCCAGGTGTACCACACTCCACTAAATAAACTGCAGGTACAGTGCAGGTTTACGGTTTACAGTTAAAACATATTTCACTGTATATTGTATAAACCTTACACACTCATATTTTTATACTTTAAAAATATCAACACTCTCCAGAAATAAACCTGTATCTCCAAAATATTGGAGGTCAATATAAGAAAGATTTCATTTTAAAGCATTTTAAAGAGCATTTCTTTTGGTTCATTCTTTATGACATGTTCACACTGAGAGGACAGCTGTGTTCAAATCATGTAGTAAACTAAACACCACAAACATGGAGAGACATAATTTTCTTTGGAGAGCGATGATATGTTATTGAAGACTTTGTGAGGAATAACACTCTGAATCCTGTTGTAGTGCACAATGAAAATGATCTAACTCTGTTTACAACATTAAAGCATTATTATATATTATTTATCTTAAAGCAAGGATCAAGAGGTTTATTTTGGGAGGGTTGGGGGGTGGTTATGAATCAGTGTGCTCTGTTACATCTATACTGCACAATTAGCTTTCTGCAGGACTCTAATGTTCAGTGACAATGCACATGTGTATGTAAACACACACACACACACACACTCACACACACATACACACACACAAGCAGACAGAGGGCGACAGGACGGCAGCATTAGATGGAGACTGAACTCACTGATAGCATCTTTAAAAGATCCCCTGAGAGTGAGAGAGCGAGAGAGAGAGAGCAAGAGAGAGAGAGAGAGAGAGAGAGAGAGAGAGAGAGACAGAGAGAGAGGTTATCTTATTATATCTCTGTTCTTGGTGAGTGCCCATCAGGGTTCAGTGTCTGCAGGAAGGGTAAAAGGCTAATCCCCCCCCAACTCTCTCTCTCTCTCTCTCTCTCTCTCTCTCTCTCTCTCTCTCTAATTGATTCAGTGGATCAATACTTCTCAGTGTATGCTCTTAAAATTTCCTCCTTCAACACATCAGCACATAAATCCCCCCTCCCGACTCCCCCTGACACAGAGGAAGAGGAAGGACACCTCCGGAGAAAAACCTTCCCAAAAAAATACCACCTTCTCAGTCCAAACTCTGAGCTCTGTGAGCTCCTTCAGTCCTGAGTGACAGGGATGTGGTCAAGGGACGGCCTCAGAACCTCCAGCGTGTCTCAGAACAGGAACCAAAGAGTGAACCCCCTTTTCTTCTCAGTCTGGATCAGTCTTAACTGAAATAAACACCTACAGCTCTAGTTTGTATAATTTAACCCTCACTGTCCCATAAAATCATGAATCTCAAAAATAGCAACTTTACAGCAGGCAGAAAAAAAACCTTCTTAACTTTCAATGGAAGCCAATGTATAATGATTTTCTTCTCAGTTTTTTTGGAGCGTTTCTATTGGTCCATTCGTCATGAACTTTTCACCCAGTGTGAGAGACCACTGCTGTGTTCTAATGATGTAGTAAACAAACATCCACAAACATGGAGTTTCAGTGAAGATCTCAATACATTCACCACAGTGCCCAGATTTTCCAGACGATCTAAACCCTACTCTCTCATTCGTCTCTCATCAAATCTCTCTTTCATCACTATTAAGAGTAATAATACTTTTGTATAAAATATTAAATTCCAGTTCGTGCAAAAAAAAACAAAACCCTTCTTCACTCAAAATATCCATGAGCTTGAGCAGAACTGTTGCACACATATAACACCACCTTCCTCACGTCTGTAGGACTCATTTCAGAGAGAACTTGGGATCCTGAGACCTCTCCTGTTCTTAGTGAGCAACCAGCCCCTCAGTAACTGTTCCTCTTTAAGCTCGGCTGAGCCGAAAGAGAGATCTCAGAGACAGAGAGGTTTAAAAATGTACGCAACCTTCATATCACCGCCCCAGACATTACGGTGACATATGGACGGAGAGTGTAAACATCAAAGACATTTCAGAGGATTATAAAGACCCCCAGAAGGGAGAGGGTGATGTATCACCAACTGAGAAAGGACTGTGAGACGATGTGAGACGATTCACAGGCCTCTGCTGCATTTCCACCACAACAGTCAGCTCAAGGTAAAGGCAGAGAAACAAATTGCGTTGCTGTGAGTACAGACTTCTAATTTAATCCCTGAATGAGCCTGTTTATGCTGGCTTATCATCTGGGTTGCCAGACATTCATGTGAAAATCCACTAATATATTAAGAACACGTTATACATGTGCCAGGTGTAAGTAATGCACATTGTAGAAATCCTGGGAACAGTCTTTCCGTGAAATATGTACGAACTCATCCTGGGACCAGGCTGCACAATACAGCCAATGAGAACAGGACAGCCAATGAGAATGCAGCTTATTTGAATATCTCAGAAATAACAGAAAAAATATAGATAGAATAGATAAATAGATACAAAAAAACAGAAAACATTTTTATCTGTACTTTGTGTCTGTGGTTTCACCTTCATGTGGATTCAACATAAATTATACATTGCACTTAAAATAATTTATAATATATTATGATCCTTGTTAACTGTAATTTAGATCATCAATGGCCTTGTCTGTTGTAAATGTGGATAATTTCCTACCGAGCCGTTTTTAGGCCCCTCTTCTTTCATATCCAGTTTCCGCCATCCTTCTTATCGTGGGGGCTCTCAGTGGGAGGGGGGTCTTTCTGCTAAAATTTCAGGTGTAACCTGGGAAACAGGTGTTCCCTCTGTTACCTGGGCATGGGAAAGGCCATTCAGAGCCAGAGTTCCACATCAATGGGCAGCTCACAGTGAGCCATTGAGGAGACGAATTCATCTAAATTGCTATACTTAAGCGGACGCTATAAGTAGTTGCGGAGGAGGAAGGAGGAGGAGGAGGAGGAGGAATAAAGGAGGACTCACCCTTCAGGAAGTGTTCGTTACTCTTAATGACGCAGCGGGGCTTTGAGGGACAGCATTAAACCTCGGTTTTTTCCTCCTGAAAAAACAAAGAACCCAAAAACATAGAATCAATAGCCGCACTGTGAGGACACGGCCGGTCCACCGACCGCGGGACTGGGGCTAACTCACAGAGAAAGAGCCCTGATATAACATATCCTCTCATCCGGGACCATACTGTCCTGTTCTGCTCTTTACCATTCTGTACTGACCCATCGCGTCCCATCCTATGAATTTAGGAAGAGAGAGCCCTGATATAAAATAAACTCCTATCCAGTTCTGTTCAGTCCCGTCACATCCCGTACCAACCCACCGTGTACTGTCCAGTGAATTTAGAAAGACACAGCCCTGATCTAAAATAACCTCTGGTTCTGTCCTGCCTCGTCTTGTCCCGTTCCTCCCCGAATCATGTCCTCTCCTGTGAATTTAGGAAGAGGTAGCCTTGATTATAACACATCCACCCGTCCATTTCAGTCTGATTCTGTCTTGTCCCATTCTGTACCAACACATACCAATCCGTCCCATGAATTTGGGACAGACCTGATCAAATGTAACGTCCTGTTCTGTTCTGTCCTGTCTCGAAATCTGTACTCTCCTGTGAATTTAGGAAGAAATACCCTCTAATCTATGTAGCACCCAATGAAGTGTAGTAGAATTACTTTTATAAACACTTAAAATGCAATATTTAGGAAGTAGGTCATTATTTGGAACAGAGCAAAGTTTACATGAGGTTCCAGGAAAGAGACACGTTTTTCCCACGTGGTCCCGCTTCTTGTTATTTTTTTCCTGCAACGTGTACTTGAATTTCTGGACAGATGAGTGCCTATGGTGTAGGCTCGACGCAGATGTATAAACTGTGCTGTGGAGCAGTGGAACTGTGTTCTCTTGAGTGAGGGAGCTCCATCCAGTATTTCTGAATGAAGCTGAACTGGAGAGAACTATCATCCAACATCAGAAACCTGACCTCACTAATATTTATGTGAAGGCTGAATGCCACCAAACCCTCACATCCTCTAGTGGCTTTCCCAGAAGATTAGACAAGATGTTGACAAGAGAGAACACACTCCAGTAAGTGAGGGACCAAGACCCCTGCTTTCAGAAGGAATGTTAAGCACCTTGAGTTTTTGAAGGACACTGGCCCTTTAAGTGTCCAGAGCGGAAAATATATGGACGGGAGCATGGTCAGCTCCTTGTGGATTCATTTGCGCTGACCCACAGTGCAGTATTTTCTTAACTCTCGCAGTGGGCTGCTTTGATGTTATCTGCCTCTCCAAACACTGGACACGGGACAGAATTAATCATCCCGAACTCTCGGACGTAAATATCCCGAAAGAAAGAGGGTTCCCCAAAGCCCCGTCTCATTTATCAGCACTGCTGCTCCGCTCGGAGGGTAAATAAATAAAGCAGCTCCCTGTGAAGTGGAGCTCACTCAACACCAGAGCTGCAACCTGACGTCCACCCAGGCAGTCACTTCAAAACCACCACATCACCACAGAGTAGAACCCTAACAACCACCTGGAACTCCACAACCTCCACAACACAACATCGCACAGGACCTTACAACCACATTAGCCTCCCCCTAAAATACCATAACCTAGCAAGCACCTGAGACACCATAGCAACCCCTTAGCAAGAGCATACCAACACCTCAGCAACCACAGTGACACCTAATCACTTCAACCCCCATATAACCACAAAGGTATACCATAGCAACCACTGCACAGGACCTTACCACCACCTTTACAAACCCCTAATATACCATAACCATCACCTAGCAACCACCCTGGATACCATAGCAAAACCTTAGCAACAGCATATTAACACCTTAACAACCACAGTAACAACCAATCACATAAAACCCCACATAACCACAAAGGGAAATCCTAGCGACCAACTGGAATAAAGTAGCAACCACCGCGTAGGCATTCACCACCATCTTAACAACCCCCTAAATTCAACACCACAAAGACAATAAAAATAATACAGCCACTGTTTACAAATACCTTAGCAACCAACTGGAAATGTAATAAAAGGAAAAAAAACACTTAAAATACAATAGGAACCACAGAGAAAAACCATAGCAACCACTGAGAAATACCATAGCGACAACCTAGAAATCCCATAACAACCACCTAAAAATTTAATAGCAACCATTGTGAAATATCATAGCAACTACTGGGAAATACCATAACAACCACTTTGAAATACCATAGCAATCACCTAGAAATACCATAGAAACCACTGAGAAATACTGCAGCAACAACTCCTCCTGAGTAACTGTTTATGCTGCGATATTACATTACTAGAATAAACAAATTTTAAAAGTCTTTGTTCTTTATTTTGCTCCTCTGCACAGAGCTGTGTGCAGAGATCCATGGGAACAGAGAGATTAACTGTGTGTGTGTGTGTGTGTGTGTGTGTGTGTGTGTGTGAGACTCTCTCAGGGCAGAAACAATAGTGTGAGTCAGGTTACACACTCAGTGCCCTCCCCCTCCCCCTCATGCTGAACCGAGATGACGGAGACAGTGAAATGTGAATATGGATGTTTTGTTCCTGAGAAACTTTTGATATGAAATAAAGTTACAGGCTCTACTCCCCTGTGAAGAGGTTACACTATTTGTAGTGGACCATAGCTGTGAGGATCTGATGGAGTTCAGCTTCATAATCATCAGTGAGGGTCAGGGTTGGGGATTAGTTCTGGATCAAACTTACCACTCCAACTCATCCCAGAGAAACCCCATCACTCCAGAGAACACAGTTCCACTGTTCCACACACCAGAGGAACCCCATCACTCCAGAGAACACAGTTCCACTGTTCCACACACCAGAGGAACCCCATCACTCCAGAGAACACAGTTCCACTGTTCCACACACCAGAGGAACCCCATCACTCCAGAGAAGACAGTTCCACTGTTCCACACACCAGAGGAACCCCATCACTCTAGAGAACACAGTTCCACTGTTCCACACATCACTCCAGAGAACACAGTTCCACTGTTCCACACACCAGAGGAACCCCATCACTCCAGAGAACACAGTTCCACTGTTCCACACACTAGAGGAACCCCATCACTCCAGAGAACACAATTCCACCGCTCCACACACCAGAGGAACCCCTCCACTCCAGAGAACACAATTCCACCGCTCCACACACCAGAGGAACCCCATCACTCCAGAGAACACAATTCCACCGCTCCACACACCAGAGGAACCCCATCACTCCAGAGAACACAATTCCACCGCTCCACACACCAGAGGAACCCCATCACTCCAGAGAACACAGTTCCACTGTTCCACACACCAGAGGAACCCTCCAGACGAAAAAGCAGACAGGTAGAAACAAACCACCTGGAGAAGAGAGAGAGAGAGAGAGAGAGAGAGAGAGAGAGAGTGAAAGAAAAAGCATTATAAATGTATTATTATTAATTGTTAATTTTGCCTCTGGCTTGCTCACCTGTTTTTCATTTCATGTTAAAATTTCTGTCTGTCCTCGAAATGATCAGCTGTAAAAAGTGCTACACAAATAACTGGTTTGATTTGATATTATACTAAATTAATAATAAATTGTTAATATAGAAAGAAAATAAAAAGAACATTTATTGAAATCTGTGATGAACAGTTCAAATTTCTCTTAATTCCTCACAATACAAAGTACTTACTTAGTACTGAAGTATATTATCTTTTTTTATTCTTTTTTTATTAAATGTTCTTCCAGCTCTGGGTAAGCAATGTGTCTATTCTTACATTTAAGGTTAATCTCAGTCTCTAGGTCAAAGGATATATGAGACGCAGCAAAACAATAAACAGAATGGCTGTGGGTGACGCTTGGCTGGTAAAAGTGACAGACTGCACCTTTAAAGCTTCAGAGTAAGGGCAGTGAGGTTCGAGCTGGTGGTCCGGGGGGGGGGGGGGGGGGTAAAATGGAGCAGACAGGGTTTAATTGGAGCTCCAGACTCGAGGAAACAGGACTAAAATATTTGCATAATTTCACAGAAGACTGCGGAAATCACTAAAACATGTGAGAACTGCACAGCGTCAGTGAAGAGCAGCGACCAGACACTCAACACACACCAACATTCAACTCAACAGCGCCACCGTGTGTTACTCAGAGGGGGGGGGGTTAGGAATAGGTGAAGACAAAAAGAAGAAAGGGAAAAAATGAGTGTGTGTGTTTGTGTGTGTGTATGTGTGTGTGTGTGTGAGAGAGAGAGAGAGAGAGAGAGAGAGAGAGAGAGAGAGAGAGAGAGAGACAGGGAGAGAGGGCAAGAAATAGAAATAAGTGAAAAGAAAAAGAAGAAAGGGAAAGAATGAGTGTGTGTGTGTGCATGTGTGTGTGTGTGTGTGAGAGAGAGAGAGAGAGTGTAAGAAAGATAGAGTTTGAGAAACAAGAGAAAGCAATAGAACAAGGTGAAGGGTTGAAGAGAAAAAGGGAGAGAGAGAGAGAGAGAGAGAGAGAGAGAGAGAGAGAGAGATGGAGCAAGGCCAGAGGGACGTCAGAGGTCAGGGGCTGATCTTATCGCAGGACCTCACCTTTTTTTTCCCACAATCCCAGGTGGGTGCATGTGATGGGTGACGGGGCGGGTGCGTGTGACAGGGCGGGATGCGTGTGATGGGCCGGCAGAGGATCAGATGAACTAAAGAAACAGAAACAAGTCCTGGCTTTTCCTTTCTCTTTACACTTCAGCTGCGTTTTTTGTTTTTTTCTGAAATTCAGAACTCTGCACCGGTCACAAACTTCAGTCCCTTTCTCACTCTGCTGCAATTAAAGCAGCAATCAGTCACTCTGCCCCACACACCACCAGACAGCACCGCTGCACTGACCTTGAGATCCAGTAAAATTCCTGGAGTCTCAGTCGAGAGCGCTGTGACCCGGCTGTGTCCAGTGTCTCTCAGCACAGGAACCAAAGAGTGGACCCCTCTGTTCTTCTCTCTCTGGATCATTCTGCTCAGAAATACTCAGAAAATCTGAAAATCCAGAGAGAGTTACTAATAAAGTGGAGCACTGTTTTAATAAATTAGTCAAATAAAGCAATAAATCAGTGCAAAATAAAAAATAACAGATTTAGATTTTATATTTCAATAACTGAAATAAAAATATGACAGTAATTAAAATAAATCTACAACAAAACTTGGTGTAATTTTTGATACCTGAGTGAAATACATGACACGCTGAGAGAATTATGATGAAATAATAAGCCTATTATTCAATATAAAAAATGTATGATTCCTAACAAAATGGTTGAAATCCCGAGTAAACTGAAATAACTGAAAAATAAGTTGACCATAGATTTAAGGAGAATTACCAGCATAGAACCTGAGAGACCAAAAACCGCATAAAGTACGTAATAAACGAAAAATATAATCAGAATTAACTTGAATAAACCAAGTGAAATATCAGATAAGAGTGAAAATATTTACAATAATTACGTGGAAGATGTCGTTCACTGACAGAAATCTCTAAAAACTGAAGTTAAATGTGAAATATATGGGAAATCCGAGTGAAAAAAACCGTTAGCAACAAAAACAACTTAAACGTATTACTTTAAACCAAACACAGGCTTAAACAATCCGCAAAGCAGCAATGTTCTCAGATTAAATGGACACTAAAATATAATTTAAACGAAATAACTTTCATTTTCTAACTTTTTAAAACGTTTTAAAAATAGAGACAACGAGCACTTTTCTGATGCAAACTGACGCTAATCTACATAAAAGTCATGACCTTTATTTATTTTTTTAGTTTTCTCATTTACTTTTTCTCAACATGTTTTATTAATATTTTTTATTAAATTAGGAGCTTTGGGGACTGTTTCTCTTTCGTATTTAAGACTTTGCTAAACGTGGTAACTAACTTCTCTAACGATTTAAAAGCTCCTAAACTGTAGCTCTACACCTCCATAAACCTTTCCTGAGTTGGCATTGTTATATAAATAAGCAACTAGTTCACACCTCCATCTCTACCCACCTCTCCACCGCAGTAGGAAAGCCCCACCCCTGAGTTGAAAGGATTGGTCCCTTAGGAGTGTGAGGTATGAAACCATGTCTGTCTTAATCCGTGTTCCTGTTTGGAACACTGCAAACGCTAACAAGACTAAACACCACCAAGAATGCTATTTTGAAATATAATTCAATATGTAAAAGTAAAAGATGACGTTTAATATTCAGTGGATTTATATGGTATGTTTTCCCATGGAGTATGGGAATACAAAAAGTATTTGTTTTACATATTTATATAAATTCTAATGCACATGATTTTATATAAAGTTTTTTTCTCTTTAGATTTTTTTCCACTTAGAAAATCAATAAAAGAGTGTAATCTGAGAGTGAGGCACTCAAACGTTTTGCACGGAGCTAAACGGCTGGAGGCCCGGTGCAGACACAGCTTCGGTTGTCATAAATATTTGGACGCAGGCGTCCGTGGGTGGACACACAGCTGAGAGAGTAATTAAAGTGTGTGGAGAAATGTGGAAAAACCTATAGACTCTCGTATATATAAACCTGCGGGGACTTTATCCCACACCAGCTGCTCTGAGGACTGCAGGCCTTATCCTCCTCATAAAGAGAGAACAGAGGAGAGAGAGAACAAGGGAAGGAAGGGAGGACGAGAGAAGGCTTCTCCTTCACTGTTGGTGGAACAACACACTCTGTGGTCATTTATAAAACAGCAGAGAACAGGGTCTACAGTAGCTCTGTGTGTGTGTGTGTGTGTGTGTGTGTGTGTGTGTGTGTGTGTGTGTGATGGACAGGAGGCTCCTGACCTCCACTCTGACCCCGGATGCCACACAGATCAAAGGCTGTGGATGAGTGAGCGGAGAGGAGTGTGTTTACCCAGTTAACAGCACCCACTCTCTCTCTCTCTCTCTCACACACACACACACACAGCTCCAGCAGTAACACCAACTTGCAGAAGTCATTAAAACACTGGAGTAACAAGTAAAACAACAGATACTTTCCCATTTCTGCAGTGTAGAGAAATACAGGAACACACAACAACCACGCAACACTTGGCAAAGCAAACTGTCACTCACACACACACACACACACACACACACTGTCTGTAATGAGACTGGATCTGGCGGCAGGTGTTTGATGAAGATTAATGAGTTTATTGACAGAGATTCATCGAGGAGTCGCTTCAGTGATGATGATGAAAGTCCACTTCTCACACACTCACTCTTTCTCACACACACACACACACACACACACACAGACCTACACTCACACGAAGAAACAAACATTCTCACTCTCACAGACACCAACTTTATCTGGATACGGATCCCATTATTTACTACAAAATAATTAACTGTATATTTTCTTGAACAAACAAGTTTAAAACATCTAGAAACATGGGGAGTAATCTTACAAATCTCTTCATGAGAATATGGTCCAAGGTATAAAAAGGTATAAAAATACCAGCTCCAATGTATAAAAAGATTTCACAATTGTTGAAATTCTGAGATAAAATCATTGTCTTATGCTGACAGTGACCTTTGACCTGAGAGAAAGTCAGACAGGATTTCTGACGGAGACATATTCACCGTTAAGGCCCTCGTCCACCTCTGTCCTGTCTCTTTTGATCAGACAAATCACGGGAGTCGTCTGAAACCTGCAGCTCTCCGGAGCCGAGCTGATTCACCTCCGCTTTGTTTAGTTCCTCTGAATCACCAGGAAAGACAAATTCTGAAGGCTTCACAGACCAGAACATTTGGACTGTAACTGTAAATGTATTTTCTCTCTCCAGTCGGTTTGCGCTCATGTGTTTACAAAGCCCTTGTCTGTAAATGGGTAAAAAAACAAAGTGTCTGGGTCCAGTATGCTAGGCTTTCTCTCTCTCTGCTCACGGCAGAGAAACGCCATCTGGAGGTTTTTAAACGACGGAAAGACTCCAAACGCTGAAAAGTACAAACTGAGATGAGGATGTTGCTCTATTCCTGCTCCACAGGGGGGTAACACTGACTTATATTTGCCATTTCAGATCACTTAAGGAGGAGATGTCTCCAAACTCGGAGATAGCTAACTGCATTAGCGACAGAGCTTCAAAACTAAACTACTTGGTTTATAAATTAGTTTCTGTGGGAAATTAAACATTGAATAATAACTTACAGACAAGATACACTCCAACTACGTACAGCAACAACAGTACTTTTCTCCCCCTCAAACACACCATTCCACCTTAAATGTCACTTAGCTTCTGAATGTACAAAACCACAGAGAACTGCATTTATCCAAAATTGCAGATTTTCCCTTTAAGGCTCCGTGTATTCATAAACTTTATTCTCCATTTACCTTTACCATTTTATCTTTATCTTTATCCCTTAGAATTAACGGAGCAATCAGTCTTTAGCTCCACTGACTCTTCTTTACATTATGAAACCACCATTTATTTATGTCTAATTTGTGCATTAGGTTAATCCACCTTAAAAAGGTGTTCCTTAAAATAGTGATTGTCTTTGACGGTGTTTGTCTGACTGGTTATTGATCGACTTATTGAAGACAGTGTTCATGGGAGACGCAGAATCTCACGCTGAAACCGGACACGCATCCAAACCCTCAGAGTGACCTCAGCCTCCCTCGCTCCACTCGTCTATAATTCATCCTCTCATCCTTCATTCACTTTAACTCATTAACTCTCAGGGCGCCATCTTTTATTCAAACACTGTCGTCAGTAACTTTAGACACACACACCCCCACACACACACACACACACACAAAAACACAACAACTTCAAAAACAGGGGGCGCTCTATCCCCATCTTCAGTGTTCCTGTTCCTGTTCGGTGGTTTGAATCTTGTGGCTACAGTAGGGGGCGGTACTGAGGTGGGGGCCATTAGTGGAGAGGGGCTCTCTGAGGAACGTGTGTTTGATGTGGTGGATTTCGCTGGGGGCTCTGACTTTCAGGTGAAGGAAGAGAATGGTTTGATGAGAAGTTGCAGGTGTCTTACTCCTTTGTTTTCGTCTCACTCTTCCTCAGGCTCCAGGACAAAGGAGGTCACTCCCTGAGACGAACTAAAGACAGCAACTCCTCCATTTCTCACTCCACCTAGGACCTTGGGTTTGATGTTGTAAAGGGTTAATCCCACATTGGCCTATGACTACTCAGAGGAAGGTACGATAGCTCAAACACGTCTCGCTGATGTCTCAGGAGACTCCTTGCTAATTCTCCTAAACCTCTGTCAAGGGAAACAGTGTAAGACAGAAAGGAGATGGGAGACAATTTTGCCCAGATCAAAGTGATGAGGTTGCATCCAGCAACAGAACAGAGCGAGCTGTGAGCGCTGGTGAGAAAATGTGGAGCTATGTCTTTAGCTCAGCTGCAAATAAACAGGAGTGAGATTATCTCAGCACTGAGCCCAGCATGAGACATCACTGAGACTTCCACTCAACCTCAAGAGAAGACACAGGGGACACTCTTTTTCTTGGGAGAAACATCTGAGCAGTAGGAGGCACAAGCTCCAGTCTCCAAAATCTCTCCATATGAACTTAGTTCAGGTGTCACTACAAAGATATTAAACAGACACTACCAAGGTATTAATGAGACACTATCGAGATATTAATGAGACACAACTGAGATATTAATGAGACACAACAACAATATTAAGCTGACAATACAGAAATATTCAAGAGACACTACAGAGAATGAGAAGAATTCTTTCTTACGGTAAAGCACACGAGCACACACACACACGCTCACAAAACACAAATAAACACACACACACACACACACACACACACACAGGCAATCTGCAGAATCTTGGGGCTCAGTGATGAATGGTTTAAAGTCGCCCCCAGGAAACACACCAGAACTATTCAGACACAAAAGGCTCAGGGAGGGTTTCAGACTGAGAGAGGAAGACAGAGCAAAGAGCGAGGAGAAAGAAAGAAAGAAAGAAAAAAAGAAAGAAAGAAAGAAAGAAAGAGAGAAGGAAAGAAAGAAAGACTTCCCATTCACTCAAGTAAAATTTTTTAAACAAGTAAAAACATCTGGAAACAGGAGTAAAAACTCACAACACGCTCACAGTGATCTCACAGAGACAGTTGAGAGATCTACTAGATTTCAGACTATTTTCCTAAATTTAATATTTTTTCAGTGTTTGTAAAGCAGTGAGAAATAAAGTGGAACCCGAGACTAACAACAGTTACACAGCATTGAGAACACAACAAACACACAATAACTCCATTGTGTCTCTGAGATAATAACAACAGGGCACTGCCTCCATTCACAAACAAAGAGAACAGGACATACCTGAAAATACACACCTGTGGCCTTCTCAACAACAGGAACTTTAATAAAGACAGAAGAGAAGAGAAGAGAAGAGAACAAAGATAAGAAAAGAGAAGAGACAAGAAGAGAAACAGAAGAGATAATGAGACATGAGACAAGATGAGAAGATATGAGAAGAGAATAAAAGAGATAAGAAGAGAAGTCAAGAGAAATGACTTGAGTGGGTGTTAAACAAATTCAGCATGCCTCTCGTTCTCTGGGAATTGTTGGCTGAAGATTCTGGAATAAACTACAAAGAAACCCTCAGAGAACTCCAGTGTTGGCTTTGGAACGCCATTACTTCCTGTTCCTGGAGAGTTCTTTGTTCCAAGTGTGCTTTTGGTCTGTGAAATTTTTTTTTTAAATGGTTGGATTTAAGAACTAATGTCTGAAAACAACAGAATCATGAAGTACGTTCAACTCAGAAAACGCCTCTTCTGGAATTTCATTAGAAACTGACTGATGGGAAACTGAATCACAAGAGGAGCCATTTCTTTCATACTCACTCACGTTTAATACATGCTCCACAAGGGTGTGCTATTCAGTGTTTCCCATCCAATACACTGTAACTGTGATGGGAAGCCACTGTACACTCATCATCATCATTATCATCATCATCATCTTTTCCACTGTACACTCTGCCACTTGCCACTGTACATTACATTGTGTTTGCTAATGTTTACCACTCCAACTACACTGCTGTGTCTGATCCACTCAGTATTATAAAAGCATCCAACACATGAAAAGAGTTTTCAGTTCATGTTTAAGCTCTAATTCCATGTTCTGTTTCAGTGGAATTTCTCTATGTTATGGTTTACTTGAAAATAACCCAAAATATTAATATATTTCCATCCATCCATTATCTGTAACTGCTTATTCAATTCAGGGTCACGGTGGGTCCAGAGCCTACCTGGAATCATTGGGCGCAAGGCAGGAACACACCCTGAAGGGGGCGCCAGTTCTTCACAGAGAAACACACACAGATTCAGTCACTTTTTGAGTTGCCAATCAACCTACCAACAGAACCTACCAACCAATGTGTTTTTGGACTGTGGGAGGAAACCAGAGCACCCGGAGGAAACCCACGCAGACACAGGGAGAACACACCAACTCCTCACAGACAGTCACCCGGAGGAAACCCACACAGACACAGGGAGAAAACACCACACTCCTCACAGACAGTCACCCGGAGGAAACTCACACAGACACAGGGAGAACACACCAACTCCTCACAGACAGTCACCCAGAGCGGGAATCGAACCCACAACCTCCATTCCTATTCCTCTTCTCATACTGAGTGAATATAAACTAATGTTGTTTCAATGTGAAAATAGATCAGTTACCTGTTATTTCTGAAGTGCACATCACTCCTTGCTAACTCTCCTAGACCTCTGTTTAAATTTAACTCTCAGTTTGATCAAAAACTTTCCTAAAATAAATCAAAAGCAGTTTTGAACAGAGAAACAGAGCAAAGCCCTGGAAGACCCGTCCTTTTTGGTATGTTCTGCCGTGTGTGAACACTGCCACCTACTGGTACCGGCGGGTTAATGCAGTGAGTGACCAACATGTCCAAAATGGCCTTCCCAAAAGTCTCCAGCGCTGCTCGGGTCAGACATAACCTCGTATTTTAATTTTTGTTGTTTTCACTTTGAAACACTAAAACCACCTGCTTAATACAGATCTACTGCTTTTACAACGTGCACTCATGTGCAGCTGCTCCAAAGAATCCCACTTCATTTTCTTGAGGGACACTTTGAAGAAAACACAAACATATATAATATAATATAATATAATATAATATAATATAATATAATATAATATAATATAATATAATATAATAAATCACTCTATTATAAATCACCTTATTATATTTATTATAATAAATTCACATTTTCAAAAGCCTCGGGCTTGAAGACCAAGGCTCGTTAAATTTACGCTAAAGCAACACTGCCCTCTTCTGTCGGGAAAAATAGACACAAAATGATATAAATAAGTAATATATTCTCTGTAAAAGATATATTTCATACTTTATTATTCTCATCATTTGCTTTGTTCTTTTGTTGTTTTCTCTAAATGTTGGAATTGGACTATTTTTTAAATTTTAAAATTGCAGGCCTCTCCCAAATATATAATAAAAGCCCCATGATGGCATTGACACCACAGATAATAATCTCATCTCATCTTCATTTCCGCTTGTCCATTTCAGGGTCGCGGTGACTACAGATAATAATATTAATATTAAAATAAATAACGTGATGTGAAATATAATAATATTGCAATTTTATAAACACGGCCAGCTAATATTTTGTTGGCAAATAAAAAATACTGAGAGCACCTTTGTAATGGATTCTGGTCCAGTCTCACAGACAGGACGTTGTGGTCTGAGGTGCGTGATGTGTGTGTGTGTGTGTGTGTGTGTGAGAGAGAGAGAGAGAGAGAGAGAGAGAGAGAGAGAGAGAGAGGTGGGGACGTGGGGGTGGAGAGACGCTGGAGCGGATCTTGGGAAAAACTCGCGGGATAATTAAAGCGAGAACAGTTTAAAGAGAGGATCCGAGTTTTCATCGCCCCGCTCTGAGACACAGCTGTCCAGCTGCAGCTTTCCCACCGACCCCCGCCCTCCCCAGAGACACACACTCCTCAGAACAAGGACAAGTTACATCTCTCTCTCTCTCTCTCTCTCTCTCTCTCTCTCTCTCTCTCTCTCTCTCTCTCTCTCTCTCTCATCCTGACCCCTACACTGTGCCCAACAGTGTGTATACACCCTTACACTGAGTGAATAAAGCTCTAATATATGATATCTAATGATATCTAATGTTAAACCTTATAAGAGTATAATCTCAACATTGTCTACATTCCCATTTTAAAAAGTCATAGCAACAGATTGTGGAGGAATAGAAATATTTTAATCCACATTAATAGTTTATAAATAAACACAGTTTACAGTGAGGATTCATGCATATTAAACAGGCAGCACTTTAAAAAGAGTAATGTCTATTATTATAAATCATCTATGGCTTTAAAAACAACACAAAGTGAAGGAAGTGAATTGGTTTAATAATAAAGCTCCTGGGTCCTGGAGCTCAGGACACACACCTAGTGTTTATTACACACACAGAGTAACAGGAAATAAACATGAACTTGTTCAAATTCTAATGATATTATTTCATTTAAAACAAATTCCAGCCAGATCTGACTGTTCACGTGAGATTAGCATCTGAGGAAAACCTCAGAAAATCTCCAAAGTGAGCAACAAAAAATGGTCTTGAAAATGAATTAAAGGTGCAGTGTGTGAGACTGAGGGGGAGCTACCAGCAGAAATTGTATCTCAAACTGATGTGTTTCTGTGTGTTTGAATGAGTCCCTCATCTCCACATACGGATCAGGCTGCGCTCACCATGCTACACCCTGTCTACAGAAGCCCAGAATGGACAAACACAGTGCTGGCTCTAGAGAGGTCCGTTCACATTTTTACACAGAAAATGAATACAAATTAAGGAAAGAGGGTTTAGGGAGGGCTGTGGAAGGGGTATTCATTGGGTTGCCATCTGCAACCTCACCACTATATGCCACTGAATATTACACACTGCACCTTTAATGCATTTTTGGAGGCAGAAAAATTCATGAAGGTTGTGACGTTATTAAAGATAAAAGCTACCATTTCAAGTGAGGTAACAATTTAAAAAATAGGAGGAATGAAAGAGTGAGAGATCAAAATAGAAAAGATAGAAAAGAAATAAGGAAAAGAGAGAGAGCAAAATGAAGGAGGGAGAGAGAGAGAGAGAGAGAGAGAGAGAGAGAGGATGGATGAATACAGGTTTATGCTGTAGCTCCACACAGTCTGAGAGCTGTAGAAATCTCTTTGTTTTCATCTGATCTCCCCGACACCATGAACGGCCAACTCTGTAGAAAACAAACAAACAAACAAAGTATATATCACTTCAGCAAACACATATTAAACCTTTCCCCTACCCCACAGCTACATCCAGTAAGTATTTAAACAAAAATACACAAGAGACAAAAATCCGAGACACGATTACAGCTCAGTTCCTTTACTGTGATTTTTGTTAAATTTTAAGGTAAAAAGGACAGAAAAAATGGGCTTGTTCTTTAACATTGTGCGATGTAATATAATCCCATTCTCTGAGGCGCCCCCTGCTGTCCTGTAAAGGCTGGCTGGGTTGTGTCACTGCTGGGTTTCGTGTGTATGTAGCGGAAAAATACTTGAAGAGCCATTAGCAACATTAGATGTAGAAATATTTTAAAGTGTTTTTGTTTTTGTTATTTTATGGGAACTGTTGTGTAGTATTAAAATAACCTAAAAATGAACGCTAATACGCTACTCCACTTCAACTGAATCTACCTCAAACTCAATAATTATATAAACAGTACACATCCAAAAATATTTGGACGCCCCTCTGCACTGAGTCCTTTCAGCTGCCCCCAGAGTGGACACTGTGACAACAACTTGATATTAACTGGGAGGCTCCGGAGCAGCTGCAAATGAGCCTAAGGTCACCATGCTCAATGTCAAGAGTCCACCAGGGGGGTCTAAAGCCCCGCCCCTGCACTGGGCCATGGAGCCACTGCAGCCTTTATCCCACCTAAGTTTCCTTTTAAATGTCTTACTCCAAATCCACTTCCATCGTGCTGGAACATTGCTGTGAGGCTTTGATGGTACTGAGCCTTCACGTACACATCAGTGAGGTCCAGTGCTGATGGAATCTGTCACAGATTTTTTCAAACATATTGGATGGAGCTCCATAACTCCAGAGAGTGCAGTTCCACTGTTCCCCTGCTCCTCAGTTTAACACTGCAGGCTTACACTACTCTGGAGGACTGCTGACACTGAGCACACTTAGGCTCCTGTGTGGAGATGATCCGGGCTGTGTGTGTGCATGTGTGTGTGTGTGTGTGTGTGCGCATGTGTGTGTGTGTGTGTGTGCGTGTGCGTGGCTGTAAGTGCAGTTACTCCTCCTCACCAGAGGGGGGGGCTGCAGCGTGCAGGTGTGTGTGTCCTCCTGCAGGAGCTGTCGCAGGTGTGTGATGTAACTGGTGGCGAGCCTGAGTGTGTCCAGTTTGGACAGTTTGGTGTCGGGTGGGACCCACGGGAGGGTGGTCCGGAGACGCGTGAACGCTCGGCCCAACACTCGCATCCTCGCTCGCTCTCGCGCGTTCGCTGCACTCCTCCGCATGCGCCGCGAACCCTGGCCCCGCCCACTGACTGTGGCACCATCACAGGGAACGATGTCTTCATCCTCTGAGCGTGGGCTTGGGGGACCCTCGGGGTCACTGACTGAACCCGTGGACATTCTCTCTCTTTCTCTCTCTCTCTCTCTCTCTCTCTCTCTCTTTTTTTTTCTCCTTTCTTTTTGTTTTCCTGTCTTTCTCTCTTTTTTTCTCTCAAGTTTTTCTGAAGCTAGTCACTGTTTGTCTCTGTATTTCCCAGATTGTCTCTCCACCTGTTTTTTTATCATTGTTTTCTGTCTCACTCTTCTCTCCCTCTCACTCTGTCTCTCTTTTTCTCACTGTATCTCTCTCTCTCTCTCTCTCTCTCTCTCTCTCTCTCTCTCTCTCTCTGTCGATGAAGATCTTCACAGCTGATGTTTCTACCTGAAAATCAACACAGAAACAAAATGGGACACAGTTACACACCTTCACACAACACACACACAGCATCGACAGACCCTCACACCTCATACACACACACACACACACCACTTACAGTGGGCTGGGTTGAGGTTGGTGGGGTACCTCTGGACAATACGGGGGCTGTTACTGTTTCAGTAGTGAATCTTTATCAACGTACATTCTGTATTCACCCATTCATCCACCCTGCACTGAAGCTAATGATTAAATAAAGGGGTTTAGAGTCAATCTCTCTCTCTCTCTCTCTCTCTCTCTCTCTCTCAGAGGAGACGTATTGGAGTGTGTGCACTTGATGATGAAGGATGAAGCACATGAACATTAGAGAAGACACATGTTTGTAAACGCAGGGTTAATGACAGTAGTACTTATGATTATAACGTGGTGAGGACGAGGAGTTAAGAATATTGTTTATTTTTTAACGCAGTGAACCCAAAGTGAGAAAATCACTAATCAAAATATGCACACACACACACACACACCAACTGACCAGACTGAGACCAACACACACAGCTTTAAACATGAAACACCTGAGAGGTCAGTCACATGACCAGCGATGCCTCACAGGTGAGGGGTGTGGCCAAGGCAGGGAGCATGAGAAGAGGGAAAAAAACAAACACATGGAAAGAAAACAGAGACGAGCAGAGCACTGCAATTGTTAATAACAATGCACTTCAAAACAAACAATAATCAAAATACAGCTAGAAAACATTGATAAGGAAAGAAGTAATAACTAGTAATAACATGCACAGGGTCAGTTTCTCTGATTCTGGCAACATTTCTAATGCTTTTCATTTTCTGGGTAGAAATTTGTTGATTCTGATTCCATTTTTCACCCTCGATACAAACATTTCACCTTCCACACAACACACACATTCTCCACAAGAAACTAAAGAAAATTATCATGAATTAATAAAATAATAAAAGCCACGGACCTGCTCATCCTCTCTTTCTCTCTCTCTCTATCCCTCGTTCCTCTCCTCCTCTTTCTCTCAGGTCGTCCCTGAAAATCCACACAGGAGCAAAAACACATCCAAAAGAGATTATTACTGAATCAGAACAAACTCAGTGAATCTCTATCTCTCTCTGTCTCTCTCTCTCTCTTTTTTTCTGAGGGGTCTTTGCTCGTTCACCCCCTTTTCCCTCTGAGCTCATTTAATTTCAGGGGCCTGGCATCACTGGCATAAAAAACAGGGGGATTTCTCTCTCTCTCTCTCTCTCTCTCTCTGTCTCACACACACACACACACACACACCACCACCACCACAACCACTGCTATAAGTGCAGAGTGGAGAGAGAGAGAGAGAGAGAGAGAGAGAGAGAGAGAGAGAGAGAGAGAGAGAGAGGAGGTTCAGCTGTCTTTTTCACCATTTTTATAAACACTAGTGTATATCTCAGTGTGTGTTTGTGTGTGTGTGTGTGTGTGTGTGTGTGCAGTGGACAGTGTTCTGGTGGTTCTTGTGGTCAGTGGTGGATTATAGACTCAGATTTCTCTCCAATGGAAGTGAATGTAACCAGGCGTCTCTGTGTCTCCAACACACACCCAGTTTCAATTCATTCTTTGTCTGTTACCCATTGGGCGCAAGGCAGGAACACACCCTGAAGGGGGCGCCAGCCCTTCCACACAGTTTTTTTTATTCCTTACTAGATATCGGAACATAGCTGTGAGGATCTGAGGGAGTTCAGCCTCATAATCATCAGTAAGGGTGAGGGGCTGGTGTTGGGGATTAGTTCTGGATTAGACTCATCACTCCAACTCATCCCAGAGGAACCCCATCACTCCAGAGAACACAGTTCTACTCTTCCACACACCAGAGGAACCCCATCACTCCAGAGAACACAGTTCCACTGTTCCACACACTAGAGGAACCCCATCACTCCAGAGAACACAGTTCCACTGTTCCACACACCAGAGGAACCCCATCCCCCCAGAGAACACAGTTCCACTGTTCCACACACTAGAGGAACCCCATCACTCCAGAGAACACAGTTCCACTGTTCCACACACCAGATGAACCCCATCACTCCATAGAACACAGTTCCACTGTTCCACACACCAGAGGAACCCCATCACTCCAGAGAACACAGTTCCACTGTTCCACACACCAGAGGAACCCCATCACTCCAGAGAACACAGTTCCACTGTTCCACACCCCAGAGGAACCCCATCACTCCAGAGAACACAGTTCCACTGTTCCACACACCAGAGGAACCCCATCACTCCAGAGAAGACAGTTCCACTGTTCCACACACCAGAGGAACCCCATCACTCCAGAGAACACAGTTCCACTGTTCCACACACCAGAGGAACCCCATCACTCCAGAGAACACAGTTCCACTGTTCCACACACCAGAGGAACCCCATCCCTCCAGAGAACACAGTTCCACTGTTCCACACCCCAGAGGAACCCCATCACTCCATAGAACACAGTTCCACTGTTCCACACACCAGAGGAACCCCATCCCCCCAGAGAACACAGTTCCACTGTTCCACACACTAGAGGAACCCCATCACTCCAGAGAACACAGTTCCACTGTTCCACACACCAGATGAACCCCATCACTCCATAGAACACAGTTCCACTGTTCCACACACCAGAGGAACCCCATCACTCCAGAGAACACAGTTCCACTGTTCCACACACCAGATGAACCCCATCACTCCATAGAACACAGTTCCACTGTTCCACACACCAGAGGAACCCCATCACTCCAGAGAACACAGTTCCACTGTTCCACACACCAGAGGAACCCCATCACTCCAGAGAACACAGTTCCACTGTTCCACACCCCAGAGGAACCCCATCACTCCAGAGAACACAGTTCCACTGTTCCACACACCAGAGAAACCCCATCCCTCCAGAGAACACAGTTCCACTTTTCAACCCACTAGTGGAACCCCATCACTCCAGAGAACACAGTTCCACTGTTCCACACACCAGATGAACCCCATCACTCCAGAGAACACAGTTCCACTGTTCCACACACTAGAGGAACCCCATCACTCCAGAGAACACAGTTCCACTGTTCCACACACCAGATGGACCCCATCACTCCAGAGAACACAGTTCCACTGTTCCACACACCAGATGAACCCCATCACTCCATAGAACACAGTTCCACTGTTCCACACACCAGAGGAACCCCATCACTCCAGAGAACACAGTTCCACTGTTCCACACACCAGAGGAACCCCATCACTCCAGAGAACACAGTTCCACTGTTCCACACCCCAGAGGAACCCCATCACTCCAGAGAACACAGTTCCACTGTTCCACACACCAGAGGAACCCCATCCCTTCAGAGAACACAGTTCCATTTTTCCACACACTAGAGGAACCCCATCACTCCAGAGAACACAGTTCCACTGTTCCACACACCAGATGAACCCCATCACTCCAGAGAACACAGTTCCACTGTTCCACACACTAGAGGAACCCCATCACTCCAGAGAACACAGTTCCACTGTTCCACACACCAGATGGACCCCATCACTCCAGAGAACACAGTTCCACTGTTCCACACATCAGAGGAACCCCATCACTCCAGAGAACAGAGTTTACACCCCTCTGTTGAACTGTTGGCATTGGACATGATCTTAGTCTTATGTGCAGCTGCTCCAAACAGTAAAATCATCTGAATTTATATTTCTGTTTCTCTCTGAACCAGTTTTGAAAAGTCCCTCTGGTCCAGAACAGGTTCTGCGCTCCACACACACGTTCTACTCTAATAGAAACATCTGAGGAACGTCTGAGATCTCTGTCAGAGGCTCCTAATCCTCTGTTCTGTTCACAGAGCTCTCAGGTTTCTCCGTGTCCAAGAAAACTCTCTCACATCATCCACAGCTGTCTTCACCTCGCTCCACATCTGCGCGGCTTTACCACGGCTTCACACGGGAGCCCTGCCGGAGAACACGGAACCCGAAATATCCAGAACAGAACCAGCACTGGGCGTGTGAAGATCTAATCTCAGCTGTGGAGTTACAGCAGCGTTAGGGAAGTGAGATTCAGTCTGAGAACTGAGGGTTCTCAGAGGGTTCTCTGGAACACAATCACTTAGAGAACCATCTGAGAACATTGACACTCTTGGCTCTGTTTACTAAGAGTTTAGGGGATGGAACTCACAGAAGAATCGCCAAGTAAAGATTTAATTATATTCTAATTTATTCTCCTGAATAAATAATAATAATAACAATAATAATAATTTTGTATATCACCTTTCATACATAAATGCAGCTGAAGGTGCTTTACAGAAACTCTTTAACACAATAATGATAAAATATTAAAGGGAATAAATGTAAGCATAATTAAAAAATAATAATAAAAATAAGAAATTAAAGGGTAAACAATTAAAATCATAATTGAAATGAAAGATAGAATAAATTGTAATTAAACAGGGAAAATATATAAAAGAATTAATAAAAAATAAATACATTACTACAATATTAAAGTGACTAAAATTGTGAACTCTAGCCCCGACCCCATAACAAAACAACACTGCTGATTGTTTGAGGACAGACGACTTTACACTGATGAACTGGACAAACTAAGGGTCAGCAGATCGGACCAAGGTGATGATGATGGTTCCAGCTTTTATTCTTTTGACAGTGTTTATACTTTTTTGTTTGGGGCATAAACACATAAACAAGCATTCATTTGAATATTTAAATTAAGTTTAGAAACAGGGCTAACGCAATTAATCAGGATTTTTAAAAATAAACTGCACCCTGAAACACTCAGAATGACCAGAGCCCTGCTGCTGACATCACTTCATAATAAAAAGTAATGTGTGGGAACAACTTAATAAAGTGTGGGAATGAGATAATATCAGAGAAACACATTCCTACGCTTTAAAGTTACCAGTCTCTGAAACGAACACTCAAAGGGTCAGAACAAACCGAGTACTGGGTCAGCGCTGATCTGGAGTTCTGCTGGATCCAGTGTCTCCTGTTTCTCCCGTTTCTCCCATTTCTCAAGCTCATGTCTCTGGAATGCACCATAATCCAAGGACACATTCCCAGGCAGCACTTAATCCAGCTCCTCTAATGACTCCAAACACACACACACACACACACACACACATAGTAAACTACACATGCTCTGGATGTTTTTGGTCTCAGTCAGGGTTTAAAAACTTCAGCAGCACTGCTGTGTCTGATCCACTCACACCAGCACAACACACACTAACACACCACCACCACATCAGTGTCACTGCAGCTCTGAGAATGATCCACCACCACATCACACCTGCTCCGTGGGGGTCCTGAGCGCTGAAGAAAAGGGGGAAAGGTGGGGGGTAGAGTATGCAGAGCAACAAATGGATAACATTTATTAACTGTACAATTACAGAGTGGCTACAGGGGACAGTGGAGCTGGGAGTGTGTGTGTGTGTGTGTGAGAGAGAGAGAGAGAGAGAGAGAGAGAGAGAGAGAGAGAGAGAAGCAGGTGGATGTTCTGTGTTTATTGAGTGTTCAACTCCAAACACACAGGGTCAGACAGGGGACAGCCCCCATCCCTCTCCCTCAGCTTTCCCTTGCTATTTATTTGTCCCCTGATGTTTATCTCCTTATTTCACTTTCTGTTTATTGTCTCATTCTTCATACACTTTTTTCACCCATCCTCACTCATTTTATCTTTTGGTCCTTTTCATCTGTAACCTTTCCAACTTTCTTCTTCTTCCCTCTCTTCATGTTCTCTCCTTTCTCTCTCTCTCCTGTCTTTACTCCTCCTTCCATCTCTTCCATTTTCAATCTATCTCCTTCTCTTTGTCTTTCTTCTTCTTAAACATAAGTCTGTTCTTTTTTTCCTTTCCCCTCCCTTTCTTCCCTCCTCCTCTTCCCCTCTGACTCTGACCTCTCTCTCTCTCTCTGACAGGTGTGAGTGAGTGAGTGAGTGTATGACATCATGGTGAACTGGTTCCCACGGTGATCCTGCAGCTGCAGCGCGAATAAACTCTTTAAACAGACAAATAAACAGCATCAACGACATACACTCGGACTAAACTGGACACACTTGGACTAAACCACACACACTAGACCAGACTAAACTGGACACACTCAGATTGTTAATAAACTGCTGAAAAATACCTGGATTATTACTGTTCTCAAAAAGTTACATAGTGCAATTTCTCTAGTGCTGAGCACAGAGTATCACAGACAGAGGCTCATATTACAGCTCAGTGGAGCATCACTGTGATTTTGAAGCTGTAGTTTTAAGATAAACTTATTACAGAGTGATCCTTTAAAATACAAAGGTTTTTTGGGACGTACAAAATTGGTTCAGGACTCTGAAATTTCCAGTCGCTTGTCCGACTGTGTAAGTTGACTGGGGTCCGAGGGTGGGTCTGTGGTAGCGCAGGCAGGCCATTTGTCCCCGTGAAAAAAACCCTCTCACGAGAAAGTGAGAATCACTTTAATCAAGTTGGTCACATCTCCTCACGCTCGGGACCTTCACCAGGCCGTTTTACTGCCCTCATCCAGTGCAGGTGCAGATGAGAGCAGACTTTACTGAATCTGTGAAATCAGCTTTTACAGCCAGAATTAAATCAGTGTGTTATTAACACTGCGCTGAATCAGGACATAAATCTGAGCCAGGCTCAGTGCAGAAAAGCTCTTCTAAAACTCTGGGCGTCACAGTAAAATCTCTTTCACATGCTTTAAAACAAGGACAGGAATGAGTTACTAATGCATACAGGAAAATGTAAATCATACAGAATAAAAATGACTGAACAGTAATGAGCAAATAAATCATTTTTAGGTTTAATGCAAATCAGGAAGAAATATATGTAACATACAGAGTGATTGTTTTAAATAAAAGAACTACAGGAAAGAGCAAGGATTTTTTTTATTTATAAAAAAAAAACAGATAAAAGTAGTTAAAGATTAGTTATGAATATTAAATAAGTTTAAATAACCCACCTTTTATGGAGGGTCCAGCTGTTAGATCTAAATCAGGTTAAAGTCCATAGCTGGACAAATTAAAATACCTTTATCCAGGGTTATATGGAATATTTACTAATTGACAGAAATATAAAAGCACCTTAACCACGTTACAGGAACGACAGAGATAATCATAATATTTTACATTTATTTCAGAGACTTTTAAGTTCATGTTTTAGTGAAAATAGAATTGTGATATTTTCACCACAACATGAGTCGTGTCGTTTGGCATCTGATGTGTTTAGTCTTTATTACCTGTGTGTAATAAAACTAACTCTAACCTTAACTCTAATATTGTTAAATTTAGTTGGAAGTAAGTGTTAAAGTCTTGAAATGGCCGAAGAATAACTGTCCCATCAAAACTGTACTCAGTTGTTGCTAGGCGGATTACAGCTAATCTGCTCTCCTATTGGTTAGCAGGCTACATATTAAAATAACCACCAGCGTCATTAGAAAGTGACAGAGGAATCAACGAATCAGGCGTCATCTCAGAACTAACGTATCAACAGACATTCAAGTGGTGTATTAGCAGACAGTTTTGTAGAAGTGGGTCAATTTTGTTAGTTTTTCGATGAAGGTCCAGTTCTGAGAGGCACAGACCGTCTCGGTGTACTTTGTGATGTATTTTGTCCATTATTAACGATTATTGTCTTTTAGAACGAGCGCAAAAGTGAATAAACAATATCAGACACTGACTGTGTCTTAGCACCTAGTGCACATTGTTTAACAATGTCATGGTTTTTTATTCTTTATTTAATGGCATTTAAAAATGTGTATGATGTACAGATATATGATATTCTGTGCACTTTTTAATTTTTTGTCTAATCACTTTGTTTTAATGTGTATTTCCCTTTGCTGATAATAGATGGTGATTAGACAGTTAATACAGTGACTCAGTATTTTGATGGTTGAAGGGAGTAGGGAGCAGGCAAGGGATTTGAACACAGCCCATGTTTGGCTGATTAAGAGTAATCCTGAGTTGTGACATACTACAGCTTTAAGGTCATATTAAAACACTAATGTAAACTAAGGTTAATATGTAATTTATGTTTCTAGAGTCAGGGGTCATTTCTTGACAGTGAGGGCCTGGATGAGCGGGACCCATCTGGACCTGCGTGCGGAGCAGGAAGGGGCCGCTGAGGCGATGGCCCTGAAGTCTTGAGGACCGTCGTTTTCATCCGCCTCCAACACAATCTCCATCTTCTGGATGATCAGTTTCAGCAGAGAGTGCTGCTTCTCCAGCACAGAGGAAATCTCCTTTAACCTTCATTAAATCAAGACAAAATGACACAAATATTAAACCACAAACATCCACACAGACGCCACACACAAATACCTTCAGCTTTACAGAACCTCAAGAGGACAGAGCAAAAACAGTTAAAAAGATCTGTGGGGGTCCTGACCATTGAAAAACAAAGGGTCAAAGCATTTAAATGAAGTATGCAGAGCAACAAACGCACTACAGTCTGCTAGTCGAAGACTACAGAGTGACCGGTGTGGTCAGTGGAGCTGAGAGTGTGGACAGTGAGTGTAAAATAATTTGGGTTTTTGTGTATTTCTCATTTTGAAACAAATTTTTATGTTTGTAATTCAGTGAAAATGCAGTTTTCTTATTTTGTAGTGTTTTCTCCAGTTACACAGGTCATAGAACTTGTGTAATTCTCTTCTGTGACATTAGACGGCGCTCTAACACTATTCTACCCACAGCAGTGTCACACAAATAGGCCCCAGTGTTTATTACCGTCCAAACCATTATGATCATCACAAACTATAATAGTATTATTATATATTATATAGGGTTATAGAGAAATACAGTAATTCTGTAATAACAAGAGTCTGCAGACCCAGCTCTGCTGCGTGGAGTGACGGGGTTCCTCTGGTGTGTGGAACAGTGGAACTGTTCTCTGGAGTGATGGGGTTCCTCTGGTGTGTGGAACAGTGGAACTGTGTTCTCTGGAGTGATGGGGTTCCTCTGGTGTGTGGAACAGTGGAACTGTGTTCTCTGGAGTGATGGGGTTTCTCTGGTGTGTGGAACACTTGAACTGTGTTCTCTGGAGTGATGGGGTTCCTCTGGTGTGTGGAACAGTGGAACTGTGTTCTCTGGAGTGATGGGGTTCCTCTGGTGTGTGGAACAGTGGAACTGTGTTCTCTGGAGTGATGGGGTTCCTCTGGTGTGTGGAACAGTGGAACTGTGTTCTCTGGAGTGATGGGGGTTCCTCTGGTGTGTGGAACTGTGTTCTCTGGAGTGATGGGGTTCCTCTGGGATGAGTTGGAGTGCTGAACTAAGCCTCCAGCTTTAGCCCCTGACCCTCACTGATGATTTTGGCTGTATACCATCAAACTCTGTTTAAACTCTAAACTCTCATGTACCTGGGAGATGAATAAACAACTGAAGAATGGGATGAAGCAGGTGTTTGGAACCTTCTGGTCACCTGTGTCCACTCACCTGTATTTCTGCTTCATGATCTCTCTCTCCAGAGGGCTGTTGTGGTGGGAGGTTGTGTTTAAACGAACCCTAACTTCATTTTCTCCTCCAAAATTCCAGAACTGCTGGATCATCCCCTGAACAACAGCATTAAAGTAGCAATCAGCTGTTTATACATTCACACACACATATATATAAAAACTAGTAAAAATATAAAACAAATAAGAAATATAAGATGATGTTTTTCTATAAAGTAGTAGGTGTAAGTGAGTTTGAAGAACAATGTTTTGTTCAGATTCTCCTTGATTTGCATGAATTTGTTAAATCAACAGCACACTTTATTTAAAATCATAATTTATTATCCGCTAAAACTAGGTACTGGATGATAACCTCAGTATATATATTTATATTTATTATAATAAATTAAATGAATTATATTTTTATTTATTATATTTATTTCATTCGATTTTATTTTTTATATATGTTATGTGTACTGTGTTGGTGTGTATGTAAGCGTCTGAAACGCACTCATTTTCTTGAGGGATGAATAAAGTGTATCTGAATGTTTAAAATGATAAAGGAAGGGGTTTAACTGACGTAAATCCTGGTGCACTTCTTGTTGGGGTAGAAGGTGATGCTGGGCTTGTCGACTCTCTTCATGAACCAGTACGGCAGCTTCTCCTCCAGAGTCGTGTGGAGGTTAATCTGAGAAAGAAGGACATAGAGCCAGAATCCAACATCAAACAGAGTGAAAATGTGGCTAACAGACGCAGGCGCAACCAGTCATTTACTCACCTCCAGAACTTTTTTATTGTTACATTTCTGTTATAATGAGCAGAAATATGTTGTTCCTGGTATAGGTTCTTTATAGGGTGTGGGGTGGCTATGATGAAAATAAGGTTAAGTGCAGAATCTCTGACACATCCAGGACACTAGGTGTCAGTGTAATGGCATAGTTTAGTGCAAAAAGTCCGATTCCACCTTTAAATTTATTTTGGTCACCTGCATCGCGATCCTCTTCAGCGTTGCATTCCTCTGAACTTCAGCAATATCTCCCACTGCTAGACCAATCTAAACACACCCAGAGAGAGAGAGAGATCTAACATATCAAACACTCTGCACAATAATTTTGTATCGTTATATATTTATGGTATTATTATGATTTTAATTAAAATCTTTACCATGAGGTTCATGAGGAGGATGGGCATCAACAGGACGAAGAGAACGAAGACAAAGTACGTGATCTCAGGAAAAGAGAGAAGATCCTGTTCAAACGCCTCCAAGAGAGAGTTCTGATAATTCAGCTCGCCCACTGTCATCACAAACGTCTGAGCCAAGGACAAACTGATGGAGTTAAACTCCACCTGAGGAGGGGACACATAGTAAACATCTCAAGAAATAAACATATCACATCAACGTGTAGTTACAGGCAAAAAATTACAGGGAAATAGATGTGTCTGCATGTGTGTGTATTTGTGTGTGTGTGTGTGTGCACGCGTGTCTCACTCGATGGAGCATCAGGGCGTGGAAGGACAGGCCGAACGCCAGCAGGAGAAAGACGAAGAGGACGATGGTGCTGATCAGCGTTTTGATAATTTCCCCAAACATCACGACGTAAATACCAAAGCGCTCAAATCTGACAAAACACAGGATTAAAATCACATTAAAAGGTGCAATCAGTCAGTTTTTCCTCCAAAAAGTAGCAAACCATATTCACTTTAATATTCTAGAAAGCTCAGCTTTCAGGAGATTAAGAACCAGACTGCTCTGTCAGCCCCGAATGGACCAGCTCATGCTCCAGAATGGCCCCCCCACAAGGGGGTGGCCATGATTTAAAACAGGCTCAGTACAGAACCTCTAACACATACAATCCACTAGGTGTCAGTATAATGACAGTTAAATAAGGTGAGGAAGAAACAGTCAAGCAAAAGTTAAAAGGTGATTGATATGTGGCATGTCCAACCTGGCAACAGTAACTAGGACAGGGCCCATCTGTGGGAGGAGCCTGGAGAAGATGCTTGGTATGTGGCTGTTACATTTGTGTTATTTAATTCCATGATTAATGAAACTGTAATGTAGCTGCACCTCTGGAAGTAGAGCAGGAAGTTGATCCAGGCGAAGAGAATGGCCAGCGCTCCTGCCTCCCAGTGCCATTTATTCTCAAAACCGAATATCATCGGGATAACGAAGACCAGGGAGGACACGGCCGTGGCCCAGTCAGACGGGTTCGACGAGTCCATGAAGTAACTCAGACGCTTTCAGGAGGAAAAGTGGCAGAAACTCAGTCACAGGCAGAGAGCAGAGTCTGAACTTTAAATACACCATATTTATAATTATTGCCATAAATTAATCTAGCATATCATCAACAATAGCAATAATAATATATATTTTTTATTTTCCATTATTAATTACACTCATCAGGAGGTGAAGCATCAAACTGATACATCAGGCATCCCATAATATTCTCAATCACAGCTACAAACTCACATCCCATAATACTCTCAATCTGATACAGCCACAAACACACATCCAATAATAATGATTATCAATCACTCACTTCTAAAAGGTACTTTATATACAGTACAATATTTCATTGACAGTTCAAATAATTAGAATTCACCATTCCACCTTATATGGTCCAGCATTTTCATTGGTTCACTTTGTTTCCACTGCACAGATGCAACAATGAAACTGCTGCACCATTTAAGGTGGAGTGGTAAATTCCAATTATTTGAACTGTCACTGGTTGAAATATTGTACTTTACGTAACCTGCTTTTAGAAGTGTCTTATCATTATGGGATGTGTGATGATGGATGTATCAGACTGAGATTATTATGGGATGTGCACTGATGATGCAGAGCTGGAGGGGTGAGAATATTATGGGAAGTGTCATGGTCACTGAAGGACGATTTATGGGCAAGAGTGGAGAGGATAGAGGAAGTGATGTCACTGTCATTACCTGCTGAGCCATCTGCACCACCTCCTTACAGATCGCATAAACATTCATCACCAGAACCATCACCATGCTCACAGAGAGCAGAGAGTTCTGCTGAGAAAACACAGAGAAACACAGAGTGAAAACCATGAGAAAACAGAAGCAGAGAGAAAACTGTGAGACCATAAAGAAACAGAGAAAACAGAAAAACCAAAACATAAAGAACCCTTGGAGAAAGTGATGTTTCTGAGAAAAGAAAAACACAAAAGTTTAATAAACATCCAACATGAAGGAAAATCTCTTTACCTTACTTTAACTTACTTCTAAAGTTAAGGCCATTTTTGCATTCTCTTGTGACATTAATATTTTGGAGAAACATGTTATGGTTTTTTTGGGCATGAAGCTGAGAGATGAAGACAAGACACCCAGCATCCACCCACAGATATAGACTCCACCCATGAGAACATCCATGGGCCCAGGAGCTGCAGAATACCATTTTTATTGGCTATACAAAATTTAGCATGAATTAGGGCTTAGTTCTTTTAAAGTATATGAAAATGAGGGCAAATTGAGGCGTGTGTTTATGTAAATCTCCTGAAGCAGATTAATGAATTTCACAGACGGCTTGTGATGTCGTATGACAGTTTTAATGAATCAGACTCTTGGAAAGCTGCACAACTCCGATGAATAAAGGCCAGTGTAATTACAGGACGATTAAGAGATTAAGGAGATTAGAAATTGTGTGTAAAGTTTTCGCAGTGCGTATCCTTGAGAGTGAGAGGTGATGGATCATTATGAAAGTGACCGGACGAGGTACTGGGGCAAGGACGAGGCTGTTACCGTGGGAACAGATATGAGACGATGATGATGATGAAGAGCGTAATGAATAACAGCTCGTAAAATGGACTTGTCAAAGCAAAGGCATCAGGGCCACAAGGCCAGGTGAATTATGGGCCGTCAAGTGTGGAAAAGGAGAGACAGGAGAAGGTTAATGTAGGAGAGTTACATCATCGAGACCCTTTTAGAAACACAGGCACTTTACCTTCAGCTGCTCTTTACATTGTGTGGACATTTCAACATTTCAACCAAAACATCACAATTTAACAGTGTCTAGAAACTCTCAGAAAGCACTGACTAAACCCAGTTAAACAAGACCAACTCTGTTCTGCACCCAGTAAAACAGGACTAAATCTTCTATAAACACAGTTAAACAGGGCTAAATCTGCTCTAAACCTTGTTAAACAGGATTAAATCTGCTCTAAACACAGTTAAACAGAGCTAAATCTGCTCTAAACCCAGTTAAACAGAGCTAAATCTGCTCTAAACCTTGTTAAACCGGATTAAATCTGCTCTAAACCTTGTTAAACAGGATTAAATCTGCTCTAAACCTTGTTTAACAGGACTAAATCTGCTCTAAACCTTGTTAAACAGGATTAAATCTGCTCTAAACACAGTTAAACAGAGCTAAATCTGCTCTAAACCTTGTTAAACAGGACTAAATCTGATCTAAACCCAGTAAAACAAGACTAAATCTGCTCTAAACCTTGTTAAACAGGACTAAATCTGCTCTAAACCCAGTTAAACAGAGCTAAATCTGCTCTAAACCTAGTAAAACAGGACTAAATCTGCTCTAAACCTTGTTAAACAGGACTAAATCTGTTCTAAACCCAGTTAAACAGAGCTAAATCTGCTCTAAACCTTGTTAAACAGAGCTAAATCTGCTCTAAACCTTGTTAAACAGGACTAAATCTGATCTAAACCCAGTAAAACAGGACTAAATCTGCTCTAAACACAGTTAAACAGGACTAAATCTGCTCTAAACCTTGTTAAACAGGACTAAGTCTGCTCTAAACCTTGTTAAACAGGACTAAATCTGCTCTAAACCCAGTTAAACAGAGCTAAATCTGCTCTAAACCTTGTTAAACAGGACTAAATCTGATCTAAACCCAGTAAAACAGGACTAAATTTGCTCTAAACCCAGTTAAACAGAGCTAAATCTGCTCTAAACCTTGTTAAACAGGACTAAATCTGCTCTAAACCCAGTAAAACAGGACTAAATCTGATCTAAACCCAGTAAAACAGGACTAAATCTGCTCTAAACCCAGTTAAAGAGAGTTAACTCTTTTCTCTCTGCTGTGAAACCTGGGGGTGGTAGTGCTCTTTAAGGGCTGACCACATTCGCCTGTGAGAGAAGCACACTGTGATGTAATTGATCTTATTAATAATAAAATAGCATTGTGCTAACTGTGAAAGTCAGGGTCTAAACTATATATTTCATTTCAAAGTGAAGCTAAACTCCTTTAAACTCCCAGAAACTGCAGCAGTTCTCCTCCTCCACTCATCCATTTTTCATCAGTAAACATCGGAGGCTGCTATTTCTCAGAAAGTCAGCATCTAAACTGCCTTAAAACAAACAAACAAATTCTGACTCTGTGAATAATGAATGATGCTGAACTTTTTCCTCTCAGCGCCAAAACAGAGTGGTGGAGGAAGCTGTAGAAACCAGGCTAAACCCAGTAAACATCTCTAACTTTCCTCTAATGTTATTATCTTTTATTCCACTATATATATATATATATATACACACCTTCCTCCCTCAGTAGCATTTAGGACGTTTCAGACACCACCTAAAAGTCTACTGATGCTCTGATTCACTGCTCTGAGGGAAGAAGGTGCAGAGTCATGTCTGAGTCAAATGTTTGAATAATATGCTTCCTGCTTTAGTTCTGTTTCCTTTAAATGCTTTACGTCTTTGGATTAAAACATATAAGGGTGTTTGTATCCTGGAAACGCTGTGACGTGTTTCTGCCTTTAAAGCGTGTCTCAGACCTGAAGCGGTAGAGATGCACTTGATGAAATATGAGTGTATCAGAGATCCGTTTTGAAGTGAGGGTGCTGCAGTACCGTTCTGAAGGATGCAGTTGCTGTGGCGATGGGCGTGGTGTTAGCGTAGCCTTTAGCGTAGCTGCTCTGCGCTGGTTTGAGGTTGATGATGAGGAAGGTCAGCGGCAGGAGGCCGAGCAGGTACACAGCCAAATTCACTAAATGCACTTTACTGCCGTACGCTTTCCTGACACAACACACAACACAAACACAACACTACATATTACATCTCTCTCTCTCTACCGCTCTCACTCCCTCTTTCTATATATCACCCCTTCCCTCTCTCTCTTTCTCTTGCTCCCTCTCCCCTTTTCTCTCTTGCTGCCATTCATCTCTCTGTCTTGCTCTCTGTCTCTTCTGCATTTTCTTTCTCTCTGTTTCTCTCCCCTGTTCTCTCTCTCTCCCCTTTTTCCTCTCAATCTCCATCTTTCTTTCTCTCTTCCACCTTCTCTTTTTCTCTCCTGTTCTCTTTCTTTATCATTCTCTCACTGCCTGGCTGTCTCTCCTGCTTTGCTCTCTGACTGTCTGTCTCTCTCTCTATCTATTGATCTCTCTATCTCTCTACCACTACAAGTTGAGTTTACACTCTGAGCGGTCAAACCATTTCAAAATGATAAAACTAACTAAAATCTACCGTGCTTTCATCGTTCTTACCATTTCATCTCGAGGTATTTCTGACAGACTGGGTGTGTGAGGAGGTCCAGGTGATTGTATCGGACCATCGCCTGGAGACAGAAGGTAATTTAATGTATTAATAAATGTACTAATTATTATAAAGCCATTTAAACAATCTACAGGTAGGTTTAAATAATCGAATATATTATCTATAACATATAATCTATAATAATCTAACAACTGTTTCAGAATCAGAATCAGTAAAACAGATGGTTTTAGTTTCGTTCCGTTGTTCTCTTGCAGCAGAGTTCTTTGTTGTTCGGAGGAAAGAGCTGAGTTTTGTTTTTATCCTGAAACTTTTCTCTTTAAAACTCTTTAAAGAAACATTTATAAGGTTCAGTTGGATTTTTCCTTTTATAAAGAAGCCCTGTTTACTGGGGGAGGGGAGTTCAGGGCCAGAGTGAAGACCCTGACTGGATCCAGACCGAGAAATAAATAACATCAAGCTCTAAAGCAATATTCATCTTAAAAAATTTATCTGTTTTTCTACACAATTATTATTAATTAATTTACGTCACAGTCATTTTCTCCAATGATAATTATCCATTTTATCATAAAGACATTACACTGACACCTAGTGGCATGGATGTGTCAGAGATTCTGTACAAGACCCATTATACACATGGTGGGGGCCCTCTCTGAGGAGAATAAACTGGTTCATTCTTCATCTCCTGAGAGCAGCGGAATCAATAAACACATTAATATATAAATAGTTTTCTGACCTTTTGGAGGTAAATTGATTTAAGCCTAATCTTTCTCCTATTTTTCAATAATCAATAATTAATAATCAATAATAATGAATGAACTTCAGGAAAATACAGTAGTAAAATATGTTCTCATTTCTCATTGTTATTTTCCTGTAAATTTGCAGCATGAACAGAGTAAAAACAGAAGTAATTCTCACATTAAGAGCCGCCAGAGGCTGGAAATTCATCGTCTTATCGACTTTAGCGAACTTTTTCAGCTGAATTGGAGCCTGGAGCCACTTAAAATTATAAGTGATCTGTAAAATAACAAAATAAATGTATTTAAAATAAAGAAGGTAAAGTTTTTATTGTCAGAGACAGTAACATCAGAAAACAGAGTTATATTATGTATTGTGTTGATTGTGAAGTGTGTTGGGTCTCTCTAAAGGCGATATGAAAGTGTAACACTAAATAGATGAATAAGTAAATAAATAAATGGCTGTAAAGTTGTATATATCTAATATTACAATTGTATATACAATTATATTACAATTGTATATATCTTATTACAAGATTGTTGTAAGAATATGAGATTATTCAACTAATTTCTAGACATTTTCACTTGTTGTAAGAAAAAATGCCTTTTCCATCTCTATTTACAGGTAAAAAATAAATGATCTGATTTATTTTCCATTATTTATCAACTCAAATAGCTTTCATTGGAATAAGAAAAATTCCCTCTGGATAATATCTCTTAAAACAACTGGAAATATATGGAATTGACTTGAATTATCTTGTAACATACTTAATTTAACGAGGAATGTTCGAAGGTGATTCTCTGCAGGGTACACTGTGTTTGAACTAAAAGCTGTGTTTAAAGGAGGTTTGCTGTAGTTTATTTACGTGGTAGTTGATGTTGTTTGGGTCGTGGTCAGATTCAACCATGCACAGGTCCAGAAGATGCTGCAGGGTAAAAAAAAAAAAAGATTTATTGATCAATGCACAGACTAATAACTGAACCACTGAAACACATCTCATCTTAGAGAAATCATCTTGAATCTAATCATTAATTGTAATATTTCTCAGATTGTTGTTAAACATTTATGGCTCTATTTCAGAACAATTTCAATTGTTTTAAATTATTTTATTTAAAAAAAGAAACTTGAAACAAGCAAAATTACCTAGAAATATGTAAATAATATGTAAATAAATCCATATCATTGAGATTTGAGCTGGTGTCACATACTAGAGATTTATTTTGAATGAATACTTATCAATCAAAAGTGACAGAGAATTTCATTTTATTCAAAATAATAATAATATATTAATGTTCTTACTGAGATGTTGGTTATTTATTGCTGTGCATCTTTAGTGATGGTGTTAATACACAGTGAAATGTGCCGAAGTACCTTAGTGGACTCTGGGAGGAACTCGATTAAGTCCATAACCACACAGCGGAGATTTGAGCCTCGTTTAAACAAAGATAGAGACTCTTCGGATCTGTAAGGGGTCAGTGGATGGGAGGACAGATGGAGGGATAGAAAGATGAGAGAAGAGGAGGAAAGGTGTGTACAGAGGGAGAGAATAAATCATTAACAGACTCAGACGTGTTGAGGAGAGTGAGAGGAGCGCTGCTGATCGGACGCTGTAATGAACCAGTGAAGAACATCACATTGAACAGATTAGACCTCCAGGACTCAGACTTTAAAGGGTTCAGACCCCCATTGTCACACAGTACACACTTTAGAGTCTGAGCAACAAACACAACCTTAGGAAGAACTAATCTAACCTAATAAAATCAGATCAGATCTAATCTAATCTAATCTAATCTAATCTAATCTAATCTAATCTAATCTAATCTAATCTAATCTAATCTAATCTAATCTAATCTAATCTGACCAGGGTGGCACGGTGGCGCAGCAGGTAGTGTTGCAGTCACACAGCTCCAGGGGCCTGGAGGTTGTGGGTTCGATTCCCACTCCGGGTGACTGTCTGTGAGGAGTTGGTGTGTTCTCCGCGTGTCTGCGTGGGTTTCCTCCAGGTGCTCCGGTTTCCTCCACAGTCCAAAAACACACGTTGGTAGGTGGACTGGCGACTCAAAAGTGTCCGTAGGTGTAAGTGTGTGAGTGAATGTGTGTGTGTCTGTGTTGACCTGTGAAGGACTGGCGCCCCCTCCAGGGTGTATTCCTGCCTTGCGCCCAAGGATTCCAGGTAGGCTCTGGACCCACCATGACCCTGAACTGGATAAGCGGTTACAGATAATGAATGAATGAATGAATAATCAGATCTAATCTAATCTAATCTTACCTGATCTAATGTGGAGGTGTGTTTGCGTAGGACTCACCTCTCGTGCTCGATGGTGGCATTAGTGACGTCTTTCTTGCCGTTTCTCACGGCCTCATGGAGAAAGGAGGCGTCGTTGTTGTTGAGGACAATCTGAGCTCCACGGCTCAGCAACAGCTTCACTGCAGCGACGTGACCCTCCCGCGCTGAGACGTGCAGAGCTGTGTTCTGTCTCGCAAACAGGACAATAATCACATTCACACACTCACCAAAATCTCCTTAAATATGGACTCTGCCTCTCACGTCCCTCATCCTGAGATCACTGTCTGATAATCTGATTATTCTTCTTTGTCTACACTGTTTTTCTGGTTTAAAAGAGTTGTGCTTTAGAGAGAAAGGGTCTTATTCCACATCTTGAAACCTCAGACAGAAAAAGGAGAATAATAAGATGCAAGTGAAGTATCTTATCTTATCGTGTATCGTGATGTTGCATTTTTGTGGCATCGGAAGACCTTTGGTAAAATTGTAAGTGCTGTATTTCTAAAACAAATCTGTACACACCATAAAATTAAAAATTAAATTATGTAGTAATTATATTACACTATATATTATATTATGTTATGTTATATTATATTTCCGCACTTCCATCTGGAAGAACACTGACAAAATTCCTATTGATTTTTGGCAGCTGCAGCACTATGTATTGGTAGTGTAGAGTTGTGAGGTGTTTTTAAAGTGTTTTTAAGGTGTTTATTAACCCCATCCTCATCAGTGTTGTCCAGGAGTTTGACATTAGCTGCAAGGAGGATGATCATGGTCTGAGTGAACCCCTCAGCCGCAGCGTGGTGTAAACACGTCCATCCTTTATAATCACTGCAGAAGAAAAAGGAGACACACAAACACATCAATAAATCCAGGATTAAAGGTTTAAACTCATTTTAAAATATAAAATAAGGTTAATGTTATTAGTTATTGAGATGATCAGTCCCCTAACGCTGATGTTTTTTTGTATGAAATCTTATTTTAGGACCTTTTTTTGGGCCAAAATCAAGATTAAATGTGTTGTTCAAGGGTTTGAATTAATTTATAATTTAATGATGATACATTAATATTTATTGTAAAACCCATGAAATCAGTTTCAACCACAAAATTTAATATTTGTCCAATTTTAAAGAATTAATCAGTCATTTGTTCTCATTAGAAAACAGCAGTTACAGCAGATTCGGCGCTGTGCACAACTTTGTGTCTCAGAGTGAATGTAGATCTGAATCTCTCTGTGAGAAAACAGTGCAGAAACAAAAGTCAGACCCTCTCTGAATGTAGAGTGTGCCCTGTCCATTGCATCTCATCCCCAGACCCTACACCCTTCACACTCAGAGTAATGATACTATGAAGAGGAACTGAGACACTTCTGAGATGCCTCTCACTGGTTTCAGTCACTTTCTCTTTCTTCTCCGTTCTTATTTTCTCTGTTTTTACTCAGTGCTCTTACTTCTCCGCACGCATTGTGTCTGTTTTGCTGCGTTTAACCTCGTCTTTGCGCTCTCACATAAACACGGGTCCAGCGCTGTGATTGGACAGACTCAGACGAGGGGGCGGGGTGATCCTAAAGTCTCTGCACATGACGTCAAAAATGGAGCAGACTCGTTTTATCCCATGTTTTGTGACTTAGGCAGCACACAGAAAACTGACTGGGTGGGTCTTGTTTCACGGTGTGTGGGTCATTGGCTAAATAAGTTAATGCACTCAAAAAGTGATTTTTTTCAAACTATGTCTCTTTAAAAAAATGTTAGGCTCAGCTGTGGTGAGAGAAAGTGGACAGAGAAATGTTTGTGGCGATATCAACAACATGAACTCATTAGCGTTGAAATATTTAAAATGTAATTTGGCTTTAGAGGCTGTCTTTCCCACAAAAACCACAAAAAACAAGGATTATTTGCTTTCAGCAGCCTCTGTAATGGACAGAGGAGATGTGGCAGACACTTTCTGAGGCGTCTTTAAAAGCTTTTATCCATTACAGCTGTATGTTGTCCTCCTCCTATTTAAAACCATGGGTTATCCACTCAGCTCATCAATTGCTGCTGCGACCCTTAAACCCTTTTAACTCCTCTGCTTCTGTTTAGATTCCTGAACTCTAAGCTGCATTCTCTTTGTAATTCACAATTTAGACTGTGGAAGACCTCTCCTCAAAACATCAGCGACAGCACAATGCTATCATTATATCATTAATGCTATCATTATCAACAAACCTAAAAAACTTTTTACAGTTACCTTACAACAGACTGATCAAACAGTTCTGCGCAGGAGAGTTAGCTTGTAGCATGTAGCATTATTGATAAAGAAATCCTAGTCAAACCCACAACTCCTTATGGGCATGACACTCAGGACATCAGAGGGGTATAATGATAATGACAGAGTGGTCTTACCTCTGAAACAGCGCCCCCCGGCGGAGGAGCAGATCCACTACTTTAGTGTGCCCTCCTCTGGACGCAAGGTGGAGGGGAGTCAGTCCGTTTTCGTCTCCTTCGTTTAACAAACGAGAATCGCTTATCGTCTCCAGGAGACGGATACAGGTGTTCAGTCGCCCGTATCTGATCATAAACACACAATAAATGATCAGTAATCAATACCTCAATCAATCTGATCTAAAACACAGAGTACACAAAAACACACAACCAATCACAGCATTTCAGGTGTTATATGTAAATATGTTAAATAGATTTTCTTCTATAACATACATTCTTCTTAATTTTAAAATACAATGTTTATTTTTTATTATTATAGATGTATTTCATAAATAAATACATTTCATTATATTACATTTAAACACATTTAATTATATGATTTTATAGAGTTACTGTGCTGTTTATGTCATGTTGTTTAATGCTTTAACAATATTAATGTAATTTTTTTATGCCAATAAAGCTATACTTGAACATGAAGTGCTAGGATGCTAATGCTAGTTAGCTTAGTGCTAATTCAGCGGAGTGAGAAAGTGAAGTCCTCACTCTGCTGCGAAGTGGAGTGCGGATTTCTTCTCCTTGGATTTGCGTCCGAGGCTGATTTTGAAACTGAGCATGTTTTTGACGGAGTCATGAATCCCCAGTTTACAGGCGTAGTGCAGTGGAGTGCAGCCGTCCATGTCCTCATCGCTCAGCAACTTCGTCACCGCCTTACTCTGCACCACACCAACAACACAAACATCCTCCATTAAAGCAGCCATCTGTCATTGTCACTAACACAAAGCAGCACAAAATGTTTCTTATTCATTATTGTTACATTTCTATAAAAAAGAGGTGTTTTTCGTCCCTGGACCACGTAGGATTAGCCATGTACAAAAGAGGGTTTAGTACAGTATCTCTGATACATCCAGGAAATTGTGTCAGTTTAACAGCCGTTTGATATCCAATCCACAGTAGCCAATACACCTACCAACGTGTGTTTTTGGACCGTAGGAGGAATTACATGTGGGAGGAGTTACCTGTAGGAGGAATTACATGTGGGAGGAGTTACCTGTAGGATGTGGTCAGGAAGATTTTTCAGGCCTTTGGGTTGGAAGATGACGAGATGGAGGAAGTTACGTCCAGCTTTGTCTTTGACTCTAAAATCTGCCCCTGGTGAAAAACACAGTGGTAGAATGATATTAATAGATCCTTAAATGACACTACTTTTATAGTTTGCTAATTTAACGGCAGCATCTACATCTCTGGGAAAATACAGTTCTATCTGGTTTGTTTATGTTCAGAAGCTATACATTTTTTAAGGTGGAACGTTGTGTTTGAGGAGAAAAATGTGTTTCTACATGACTGAAGTGTAAATTGTCTTTAAGTTCTTATTCACTGTTTGAATTTCCACAGAAACTCATATGTAACTTGAGTTATTTAGTTTTGTAGCACTTTCAGTAATGCAGTTAGCCATTTCCCATGTTCCTACTTAAATAATGTGAAACTAAGTCAAAACTAAGTCAGTATTATCCACCTATGAAGGTGCAGAAAAGAGAATGCAGAAATAGAAAAATATTCTTAAATTTTTTCATGTTTTTCAACATTTGGAGGACTCTCTCTTTGCCATGACTCTGCTGTGAGAAAAAAAGAACGCCTAGCCTACCGGACTGAGACACTTTGTGTTTTTACCCATTTACAGACAGTGGGGCTTCAAGAAACACATTAGACCAGTTTCCAGCGCAAACCGACAAATGGCGAAGAAACATCCACAGACTTTTTTAAAAAAATGCGTTATTTTATAATTATTTAGTAAAAATGACTGACTGCACCTTTAATGGTAACATACCCTTGGAGAGCAGAAATGAAACAGTTTTCCAGGCACTGCATGTGGTCGCCAGTAGCAACGGGGTCAGACCTTTACAGTCAATACAATCAATATCGGCTCCCTTTCGAAAAGAAAAGCAGATAAGCGTCAGTGAGAGATGAGCTCTGACACTGTTCAGAGTGAAGAGGATCAACCTGACGAACTTTAACCTGAAAAACATTTAAACCTAAAAAAACACTGTTTATAACTTTAGAAAACTGCTCTGAGGAGTTTACCTTCGAGACGAGATACTCCACCAACTCGACATGATCAAATAACGTCGCTCTGCCACCAGGAGAGAAATACAGGAGAAATTAATGAGAAATTAAACACATCAACGAGTAAGTGTGGTTTCTCCTTGTTTAAAAGGTTCTGGAGTGACACGAACTTTTATGAAATAAAAAAATTTAAAAAACAATATAATAAATATATACAAATACTCAACAAATACAGTGGGTCAGAGAAGAGCTAATGATTTTTTGGGATTTACAAATTCATATCTGTATAGATCATTATTTAGATCGGTTTTATTTAAGAATGTATTCATGATTGTTATGATGCATTTAAACTCAAATGAATGTAGTCATATTATTTTAATTTTTTTTAAATAAATGAATACAATTTTGGACGGCACAGTGGCACAGCAGGTAGTTCCGCAGTGAGACAGCTCCAGGGACCAGGATGTTGTGAGTTCGATTCCCGCTCCGGGTGACTGTCTGTGAGGAGTTTGGTGTGCTCTCCCTGTGTCTGCGTGGGTTTCCTCCGGGTGCTCCGGTTTCCTCCCACAGTCCAAAAACACACGTCAGTAGGTTGATTGGCGACTCAAAAAGTGACCGTAGGTGTGAGTGTGTGAGTGAATGTGTGAGTGTGTGTGTTGCCCTGTGAAGGACTGGCGCCCCCTCCAGGGTGTATTCCCACCTTGCGCCCAATGATTCCAGGTGGGCTCTGGACCCACCGTGACCCTGAACTGGGTTACAGATAATGGATGGATGGATGGATGGAATACAATTTTGAAATGGCCAAAAAAAAGCAAAGCAAAGCTTCCCTCCCATTGGTCAGGACTTCAGGAGCTGGACTGAAGGCCGTGGCATTAGAAACAGAAAAAGGTAGGTAGAGAAAATCTAAAGATAATGAGAGTAAAATGAGAGATCACCTACTAATTATTTGTAATAGTACTGCTGTTATTGTTATTATTATAATCAGCCGATTATATCTGTATTTCCCCCTCTTTTGGGGAGTGTTTTTGGTCAAACAGGGCCACCGTAGTCCCTCTGCTGGTCCCTGCTGACCCTGAGCTGACCTGTGGAGAGGCGTCTGATTGGCTCCGTCTCTGATGTTGATGATTTCTTCGAGTCGCTCGAACGGAAGGAGCATGATCTTCACTGCCTCCAGAGCTCCCTGAGTGCAGGCAAAGTGTAGCGCTGTGGAGTTATCACACTGAGAGAGAGAGAGAGCGAGAGAGAGAGAGCATTAATCTGAGATAAGTGAGAGAGGATGGGATCATCTCTCAGCTACTCGCTCGACCTCAAACCATCAGAAACATTAATGTGAAATCTGTAGACGACAAAGAAAGTAAACACTGTGGTCCGTCCAGCTTTAAGAGCCAACAACGTGTGTCTGTCTACAGAGAGTGGGGGTGTGGTTGTATAAAACATGAGAGATGAGGAAAAACAGGTAAAGATAGAAAGAAAAAGAAAGACAGCACAGCAAATATAGACAGTGAGAGAGTGAAAGAAGAGAGGAATGAAAGAGGACAGTGTGTGAAGTTACACACATCATCCTTCAGGACTTTATGGACCAAATCATTTCTTTAAAGCATTGTTTTGTTTATTTGGTCTGAGGGTCACCTGCTGCTGCTGGACTCTCGCCCCTTTCTCGATGCACAGTTTAATCACATCAGTGTTTCCCCCTCGAACGGCCAGGTGCAGAGGACTGCTCTTAGACTTGTCCAGATAATTAACGTGATCAGCCGGGGTACAGATACCCAGCTCCGCACCTGAGAGGGGGGAGAGAGTAAGAGAGAGAGTAGGAGAGAGAGTCAACGTTTAAAGCAAGGGAGGGAAAGAACGGTAGAGAGATAAAAAGAAAGAAATTAAAGAAAGAAATTAAAGAAAGAAAGGATATATGAGGGAGGAGAGAGTGTATAAAAAGTGAAAAGCAAACAATGAATAAAAGTTGATTGAAAGGGAATGAAAGAGAAAAAAGAGAACACAAGGGAAAAAAGTGAGGGAAAATAAAGAGAGAGAGAGTGAGAGAGAAAGAGAAAGAGAGAGAGAGAGAGAGACTGACAGATCCAGTCAGTTCCAATCTGGGTCGCCCACATTTATCATTTGTTTAGCCGCTGACCACAGATTTGCAAATAAAACCTGGGTGGTGTTTTTGACCAGGCGAGTGTGGGTGGCTCATGTCCAGGCAGTTTCAGAGTCGCCTGCATGTGTGGAAATGGAAATCAGGGGTTTTTCCGTCCACATGTGGAGGGACAGGCTGGACATGGACAAATATTTTGTTCTTGGGGCAAATATTTTTGTTGCAGTAAACAACTGCAAAGAGTGAGAGGTATTGAAGGTGCCACCAACAGATTTTCCCACAGAAAAAAGCAATCAGTGTTTATGAAAGTTGTTATTTATTATTTTTACAGCGTTTTCTATGAAGTGCAGTTGTCAGGAGATGAGGAATCGAGCTGCTGTGTCCCTGGATCAACCTGGTTATGCTCCACAGAGCGGGTCTCCCACATGACGGTGGCCATGACTACAATAGGTTTAGTAGTCTACAATGTATCAGACGTTCTGTTACATCCAGGCCACTAGGTGTCAGTGTAATGTCCGTTTCATAACGGATAGCACAATGAGTTGTTTATACTTCTCTCTCTCGTTCTCTCTTTCACTCTTTGTGACTTTAAGGTCACGGTACCTTTCTCCAGGATCACCTCCATGGCCTCTTTGGCTCCGGCGAAGGCCACGGCGTGGATGGGGTAGTGGCCCAGTTTGTTCGGAAGACACAACCTCGCTCCGTATTTAAACTAAACACAGATAAAGATAAAAAGGAGGCGTGGTTAATGCCAAAGGTACAAATCAGTAATTAATATCACTTAATACTGTGTTACTCTGGGTGAGAAATAGTGCCCCCACAAGCCAGATTACTGGTATGACACTGTACTGTATATTATGAAGCCTATTGTTTAACTTATTTTAAAAATCCATTGTTATATGTGACCACAAGATGACACTGTGTGTTTATTTATGAAAACCTCTTTCATCATAACCAAGACCTGGCGTGTTTATTTCTGCTGGACCACCCTCCGCTGCAAAGCCGCAGTCACACTTCTGTAAATGTGAACAGACTTTGACATGGGTCCCAAATACACACTGTTCACATCAAAAGAGCTGGAGAATCTCTGGGAAACACCCAGTGTTTTGAACAATGGCTTAAAATGTGTTCTGGAGGTGGTGACTTTAGTGTGTTTGTGTGCTACGTTTGTCATGTTCCCCTTCTCTTTACTGCGACCTTTACATGGATCTCTGCAGAAGTATTAACCAGCCCGAACCATCAGGAAAATGGCAAAACATTGTGAAAATATATTGTAGGTCAAAAACTGTGATCATTTACCGATTAAAGCAACACAAGGTAGTTTTTCTACTTAAAACTACAGCTTCAAAATCACTCTGATGCTCCACTGAGCTGTAACAGGGAGAATAGAGCCTCTGTCAATGCTACGCCAGGTTCAGCACTGCAGAAACTGCACTATGTGACTTCTGGAGGAGGGTAGGATTCATGTGGTGTGTATTCAGGGCAAACTGTGTAATGTAGGGACTCTGAGGACTAACAAGTGGAAGTCTCATGACTTCAATATTATTTTTTTAAAAACTCTATACTGTGGGCCAGGCATTACATTCTGCAACTGTAGGGGGAGCCCGGGAGCAAAAATACCAAATCTTACCTAGTGTTGCTTTAAGTGTAAATAAATCATAAATACATCTAATTATAAATATAGGGCGGCACGGTGGCGCAGCAGGTAGTGTCGCAGTCATACAGCTTCCGGGGCCTGGAGGTTGTGGGTTCGATTCCCGCTCCGGGTGACTGTCTGTGAGGAGTTGGTGTGTGTTCTCCCCGTGTCTGCATGGGTTTCCTCCGGGTGCTCCGGTTTCCTCCCACAGTCCAAAAACACACGTTGGTAGGTGGATTGGCGACTCAAAAGTGTCCGTAGGTGTCAGTGTGTGAGTGAATGTGTCAGTGTGTGTGTTGCCCAGTGAGGACCCCCTCCAGGGTGTATTCCCTCCTTGCGCCCACCGCAACCCTGAACTGGATAAGCGGTTACAGATAATGAATGAATGTATTATAAATATATCAATTTAAGTATTGAAATAACATCACCTGATAATTTCGTATTGCTGCTGAAATGTGGCTGCAGTTTTATGATGATATCTCATCACGGTCCATGTTTCGTGATGATTGTCGTACTGCGGCTGAAGCGATTATCATATCGTGGCTCAGGAATCGGGATATAAACCTGTGTCTGGAGTATTGTATTAAAATCGTATCATGGCTGATGTGCTGTAGTGTGTGGAACTGTGTTAAATCTGGAGTAATTCCCACACCAAGAGGAAACCTTCAACCTCATGATCCATTACCTCTGTTTGGTATTGATTAGTTAGGTCTGAGAGTAAAGCGAGGCCCGTGTGTGTGTGTGTGTGTCTACTCACAAGTGTGTGTAGAGCTTCGCAGTTATTATTCGAACATGCCACCATCATCGGGGAGTTCCCCAAATCTCCCTCCAAATCCACATTCGCCCGCCCACTGGACAAGAGGAGCTGCAGAACACACACACACACACACACACACACATATAGAGAGACCAACAGGTCCCAGTTAACTCTACTTTCTCTGTTAACTGTTTACGTTCCACAGGGACACCCTCCAATCATCATGCTCCACTAAACCTTCTATTGATTGGTGTAGTGGGTTCCATGCCCAGCTCAGGCAAAATGTAAGACAAAATGAACACAGCCATTCAGCTCACTAGAAAAGCCTTCCATTGCCATGGAGATATAGACAGTGAGTATAACAGTATAAGCACATGGTTCTCTTGAACCAGACACTACTCAGTATTACTCTGTTCAGAGAAACTTGAGCCTGGTGCTGTGTCAGTTAAAGCAGCTGTTCTGGGGCGGAGCCGAGACCGCTGGGCGGAGCCAGGACAGATGGGTGGAGCCAGGACAGCTGAGTGGAGCCAGGACAGCTGGGTGGAGCCCAGACGGCAGATTGGACAGACTGTGGTACTCACGGCAAGGAGGTGGTTGTGCTGGCGGCTGACGGCGAGGTGCAGCGGGGAGCTCAGGGCCGAGTTCAGGACGTTGGGATCAGCACCGAGTTCCAGCAGATAAACACAACTCTGCTCCTGGTTCTGCTCCATGGCCCAGTGCAGAGGAGTCTGGCCGTGGACGTCCTGCACATCCAACTCTACACACAGCAGAATTAATACCCATTAAACTCTACACACAACAGGGTCAATGATCATTAAACCTTACATAAACGACGTAGAATTAAAAATCACAGTTCAGCTCTAAATCCGACTGGACGTGGGCGTGTTTAGTGCAGCGTGTCCCTGAAGGCTGTGGGACGCTGAGGAACATGGCTCTGTGTCTGAGGGACTCTCTGATGTTTATGTGATTACAGACGGCTCTGTTTCTCCAGCGGTCTCACGTTTCTCTTTAATGACTCAGTGGAGTGCAGATGTGCTCTGGGAGTCTCAGCATGAGATGATATTAATGCTGAAGTGCTGTAAATCTCCGGTTTCAGCTCTCCTCGCTCCTCACCCTCTCATCAGCTAAAACACGACATGTCCGTAAGTCTGTGGACACCTGCTCGTCCAACCGTCCCTCTGCACTGAAGGGGTTACTGAGGAGTGTGTTTCTCTTGTCACTGCAAGTACACCGTGCTGCCGGGGGGGCTTTAGGGTGAGCTCACACCAGGGGATACGTACTGTGCTCAAACACGTTTCACCCCCAAAGTGCAGTTCGTTTTACAAGTGTGACGTGACTTGACATTTTGTAATGGGACCCAGGACATTACTTTCCTTTCCCATGTCTAATAAAGGCACAGTGTCTCCGGGCTGGAGCAGGGACAGCGTTTTCAGCTCAGCTCACACCTCTACACACCTCTGGACACAATGTAAGACAGGTAACGTTGCGACTGAGCTCACCCTCTCGGCCCACCGTGTCCACTATGAGCCGAATGACTTCCAGGTTGGAGTTGGCCGCAGCGTGATGGATCAGCCCAGCGCCAAAGTCATCTCTGAACTTCAGCAACTCTGGATCCTTCTGGCTCAGAATCTCCAGAGCAGAGAGATTTCCCTTCACAGCCCACTGCAGGAGAGAGAGAGAGAGAGAGAGAGAGAGAGAGAGAGAGAGAGAGAGAGGGGGGGGGGGGGAGAGAGGGAGAGAGAGAGAGAGAGAAAATAGACACAGAGAGAGACAGAAAGACAGAGGGGGAGTGAGAGAGAGAGAGAGAGAGAGAGAGAGAATAGACACAGAGAGTGACAGAAAGACAGAGAGGAGAGACACAAAGAGAGAGAATAGACAGAGAGAGAGAGAATAGACATGGAGAGAGACAGAAAGACAGAGAGAGGACAGATAGAGGGGGAGAGAGAGAATAGACACAAAGAGAGAGAATAGACACAGAGAGAGACAGAAAGACAGAGAGAGGAGAGAGAGAGAGAGAGAGAGAGAGAGAGAGAGAGAAAATAGACACAGAGAGAGACAGAAAGACAGAGGGGGAGAGAGAGAGAGAGAGAGAGAGAGAGAGAGAGAGAATAGACACAGAGAGTGACAGAAAGACAGAGAGAGGAGAGACACAAAGAGAGAGAATAGACAGAGAGAGAGAGAATAGACATGGAGAGAGACAGAAAGACAGAGAGAGGAGAGATAGAGGGGGAGAGAGAGAATAGACACAGAGAGAGACAGAAAGAGAGAGGAGAGATAGAGAGAGAGAGAGAGAGAGAGAGAGAGAGAGAGAGAGAGAGAATAGACACAGAGAGAGACAGAAAGACAGAGAGAGGAGAGATAGAGGGGGAGAGAGAAAGAGAGAGACAGAAAGACAGGAAGGAGAAGAGAGAGGGAGAAAGAAAGAAAACTTTTAACATTTGTAAAAAGTCATATCAGACACAAGGGATTTGTCTTGGTGTGTGTGTGTGTGTGTGTGTGTGTGTGTGTGTGTGTGTGTATAAAATCAGTAAAAAGAGCCATGTGCAAGTTGCCAAAAAATTTGTAATTATTCAGATAATAAATGTCGTATATAGGTCGGTCTGCACACACACACACACACACACACACAGTATAAAATGTGCAATAAAAGCTGTTATATCTTTGATCGACTTTTATGGAGACTAAATACATAGTGATTTGTTTTTATACTTTGTCAGGACCCACAGACACCACGAGACCAAAGTGATTTTTTTGTTTTAATATAAGTTCAAATTCATCTTCAAACCATCTCTAGTCATCCATTCATCATTACATTAGTCCTGTTTTCCTACAGATGTACTTCTGCCTGGACATGGAAAAGACACAAAACAAACCCCAAACACACAGTGGTTACATCAGCTGTGCTCCTCTGTAAATGTTTGTTTACACTCCACCCCTGACTATTCTCATTTCCTGAAACACACACACACACACACACACACACGCACACACACCTCCAAGACACGAGCACAGTCCAGGGCCATGTCTTCTTCATCGATCACACATCGGTACGAGCTGTGCTCCTTCATTGAATTTAACTGGATTCTACAGGCTCCTGGATGAAGAGGATTCAGAACGTCCACTGAAACCTGCTCAGACACAAACACAGAGAGAATCACTGTGTTTATAAATCATTATTAAACCCTTAATCTTTGAAATTATGGTTCAGTAATGAATCATTTATAAGAATATTACCACACATTTAAATAAAAGACATGTTATCTGTTATCAGTTATAAGACATCCATGAGCATGATGGAGCTCCATCAGTGGGGCATTATTACCCTCTCTAGGCCTGGCGCTGGGCCCTGTGGCCTCATGTCATTGCCTGCACAGTGTCCACAGTGGGACAAAGACCAAAGCAGCTGAACTCTTTATAAAGGCTGTCTAGAAACTTTTGGACACAGTGAAAACCTTATTTAAATCTGTGTCCCCTGGTGCATTGTTGGAGTGTAATAAATGTAAATGTTCTGTTATAAAGAAGCATTATTCAGGTCTGGCGGGTGACGTCTGCTGGGACGGATTCAGAGGTTCTCCACTCCTCCCTGAGCCCCAGGAACCGTAGGAGAGGGCGGTCCATGGTAATGGACAGTGCGCCACAGATGCAGCAGATAGGGACTGATATGAAATGTGCTGAAGTGTCCTTTTAAAGGATGCGCTCCTGCTGCGGGAGCCGATTAAGTCTTTGGGGAACGGGCTGGGTTTGGGGCGGTGGGACGCTGGTGGTCATTTTATTCCAAGGAGAAAAGGACGATGTGGAAGTTGCTGCAGTTTGCACAGAGCTAAATCCCTCTCTCTGTGTCACAAAGGCAATTAAATGAGCCCCAGCAGGGGGGATAACGGGAATTCACCTTCACAGAAAAAGTGGAAAAGGACATACAGAGGGCAAGCCCACCCTAATCCAGAATTCAGTCAGCTGTGCAGACTCAGGACCTCAGTATCCCACTTAAAAATGAGTGAAGTCTTCTTAAATCAACTCAGTATTTATCATTTATACAGTGCTTTCTGACAGAAAGTGCTAAAAGAATAATATTAATGCACTCAGAATATTATTTGAATTTGCTCTGATCATGATTTCCTTTAATGATAATGATACATATTAAGAAAAATAAGACAAGTAAGAATATAATTGTAAATATCAAAGCAAAGGTCATGTCTGAGCACCTCCCTTCAGTTTCCTCTCAGTTAGAAGCAGTCTGAGTGCATTACACCGAGATGTGCTTTATGACTGCATTCATTTTGCTTAGTGATAAATGCACAGTTTCTATTATGTCCACCTCCTAAAGCTGTACAAAAGGCTCCAGCCTTCTACACTGAGCTTATTAAAGTATCAATTAAAGTATCTGCCCTAAAGTTCATTATTCAGAAGAATTACAGGTGGTTCCCCACCTTCAGAACTGGGAAAAATGAAATGATGGAATTAATCAAACACAAGCAGCACTGAAAAATAAAAATGAAAGTCAAATTAAACGCAAGTCAGCGAAGAAGTCCACTTAAAGGTGCAGTCAGTCATTTTCAACCATAAAGTAGCGAAGAATATTTATGAAGGTCAATGACAGGAGAGGAAGAGTTAAACTGCTCTGTCATTCTGAATGAATAGGTTTAGGCTCCACAGAGTGGGTCGCCCACATGGGGTGGGGGGGCCATGTTTAAAGAAGGATTAATAACAGACTGCGTTATGCTTTTCCCACTTTACTCAAGAGGTATTTTTACTAATTCTTATTTTTTTAGTAACATTCCTTTAAAATCTAATGGGACTTTAATCCAAAATTCCCCCAAATGTTTTGGGTTAAAAAATGAGTCTTTAACTGCGCACTTTCAGCAGAAACTGAGAAATACAACACAAACAAAGAGCAGTGTCAGCTAAAATGTGTCATAAAGCCAAGCAGTCGCTGAAGACATTGATTAGAATCAGCTTCAGTTCATTAGAGAACGCCGTTCCTGTGTTAATCAGAATAAAGAGCTCAGCACAGACTTAAATCATCTCTCATTTATCGGGCTTTTAATTAAACAATGCTCCATCTGGACTTCATCTGTCACTGAATCTATCTTCAATCACTGCTTATTTATTTATGTTCAGCATTTTGAGCGGCCACAGGTTTGAATGTGTTCTATAAATAAAGTTTATTAGTAGCAGTAGTAGAGTCAGGTGAGATATCACTCAGATCAATAATTTTATACATTTGGTCTGTAAAATTTACCCAGTTCAAGGCGGAGGTGGGTGTGACAGAGACTTAATTTTATACAGAATATCAATAAACAATATTTATTAAGTGAATTAATCATAAATGTACTGACAATTTCTAATATTTTTAATTCTGAGATTTAATATTTTACAATTTTTGAACCTATTTCTACAATCTGTAGTTATTGCTTTGTTTATCCAGTGAAAACAAAAGTGTTTTTCTTTTTGCAGAACCCTTGTAAAGGATTAAATAATGTTATAATGTTCTTTCCCCAGTCTTCAGAAGATGAGCATTAAAGATCCTGACAGATTTCAGTGCTATAACAGCCTCGGCCTGTGGATCTTTTTTAAATAAAGGTCGGAAGCTGGAGGAACAGGTGAGTGACGGGTTTTATTTTCACCACCTGCCGCTGGACTCTGAGCAAACAGAATTAATGACACAGCAGTGCTCCAGTGATTCCTTATTATAATTTGATCTCTTTATCTTCACTAACGCTGTGTCTTTCTGATGGGAGACGTGAGAGAGAAGCATCTTATTTCATCTCTCAGTGCTTCTTAGAGTTCTTCTGTGTAGAAAATCTTCAGTTTTTACAAATTGAATTCAACTTCTTATCGTTTCATCTCATTAATGCAATGTTTTTCGAAAGTGAAACTGGAAAAGGACCATTTTATTTCTTAGTTCCGTATATAACTCTTTGTAATGAATGACGTATTGAAATATAAATTGTTATGTTTTAATCTCATAAATGGAATGTTTTTTCTGGTGTGAAATTAAAAATGAATCCTCATTTTAATGCCCTGGTTGTTATTTATGTTTTTCTGAGTGTAACTTGATTTTAAGCAGCAGTAACATTTAAAGTAGAGGAATATTAGGAGTCTGTATATTAATAAACATAAATAAATAAATAATAATAAGAAGAACAAAACAATTTTGATTACATTCCTCAGCTTGGTTTATGTACGATTTTGAATCTGTGTTATACAAAGCCTCATGATTTTAAAAATAAATGTGAATTTGTTAATAACATATACTCATTTTATCTCATTAATGTAATGATTTTCTGATCTGTAACTGAAAATATAATCATCTTATTTAAGCACTGAGCTGGTTCTATTGCATCCTTTAAAGACTCACTCTATAAACTCTAATAACATACAACATAATGAATATATGATATAAAAAATAATCTAATTTAAATAGTCACGTAGTTATTAGTGATTTCCTGCACGGCATTCACCAATTTTATCTCATTAATGCAGACAAAGCAGCTGCAGAACAAAGTGTAAAAAGTAAAGGAGAACTGATGGAAAGTGCTCAGGATCAAAAGATCAATCATAAATAACAGTAAATATTGTTCTTTCATGTCTTTGTCATGAAATAAAAAGCATTAAAAGTGTGTGGCGAAAGAGAGAGGTGATACGTACCTGTCCGAGGTCCAGATGTTGAGCAGTGGTCTCCCTCTCTGTCTTTCTGCATGTGTTTGTAGCGTGTTTGTTGTGTCTGTGTGTGTCTGTGTGTGTGTGTGTGTGTGTGTGTGTGAGAGAGGTTTATACAGAGCTCAGTGTCAGGTTACACTCTCTGTGAAGCTGGAGCTAATTTCCTGAGATGCGATCATAAACCTCTCGCTGATACGACCCGAGTCCAGTTTAAAACCTTCTGTAACTCTAATGGCGCCAGTTAATGTAAAATATAAAATTAACGTTAGATTCAATGTAATGTAGTTAAGTTTTATGTGGAGAGGATGGACATGTTTACATCCCTTCAGTTATTGGTTCATTTATATGTTTTATGCATTTTTGTGTTCTGTGACACAATAAAAATACTTAATTTAAAATATGGCTAGAAAGTCTTACATTTGGGGGCAGCTTTGGCCTAATGGTTCGAGGACAAGGCTTGGTATTGAAGTACCAAGGTGAAGTGCCCATTGAGCAAGGCCCCAAACCCCCAAAAATGCTCTCCCTGGACGGCGGGTGTGTTCACTGGCTCCTTCTATAACGGCCAGTGGAGCCAATCAGACACAAGCTCCTGATTTAGGAATTGCCCAATGGCTACTCCCATATTGTCCAGCGGAGCCAATTAGTTACTAGGTCCCGATTTAGCAACCACCCACTGACTCCTCCCATCACGCCCAAGAGTTTCTAAACTATAACCTATACAGATTGATCCACACAAACCTTCCTGTGTTTATGTAGTAGAGTGTGTGCATCAGCGCCCCCTAGAGTTCCACTGTGTGCTCTGTCTCCCCCTGTTGGAGAAACGGGTGGAGACAATGGGTTTAGTGAGGTATGATGCGTTAATCGTGTCTTTGCATTGAACGCCACCTGAGGATTTGATGGCACTCAGCCCCATGAGAGAATTAGTGAGGTCAGGTTCTGATTCGCCCACGCTTGGCACTGGGTGTTATAGTCTTAGGGTAATGTACAACTGCTCCAGAATGTACCACTGATGTTATGTTTCTACTGAGGTCATACACACTGTCTCCATAGCGAACACTCACCTGAGGATGAGAGAGAGAGAGAGAGAGAGAGAGATGTTCCTGAGGACTCTGAGGTAAAATCATTGGACTTTAAGTTTAACAGTAACAATTTATTTAGCTTAGCAGTGAGTGTTTCCCCCGATATTAAACACATTGGAATATTATTTAAAACACACACTGACCTTAATTTTATTTTATAATTTTTACTGGAAGGCAGCAATTCTTAATCCTGACTAGCTCCACAGTTAGCATTTGCTAACTGCTACTGGTATGGAGGTACATTTCAGGGCAAAACCCCTGAGCACCTGTGACAGTAAGATTTGTAGTTGTAGAAAATAGTCACACGTGTATCAGTAAATTTGAAGTCACAGAAAAAATGCCGTGGCCCTAAAACTCTGTCGTAGGTGTCAGCAGCAATGCCGAATGATTTTTCCCCCTCTATTTGGCGCCAAGGGACATGCGCACAAACGAACTCCTCTGATTGGTCAGAAGGGTTAATCTCCGAACAGGGCGCGCCTCCCAGTTCTACAGGTACAGATTAGCTCTGCACCACGCTCCATCTGATATATTTGGTGTAAATGTGAGCGCGCGCGGAAGTAGTGACGTGAGAGCGAAGAAGACAGAATTAGAGTCTCGTGGCCGCAGATTCGAGCAGGTGCAGTCACTGACTTGTGTTTGTGCAAGAGAAATATCACCCCCCAAAAAGCTAAAAAATATGTATATTTCTGAGGAGACTTTCTACAGGTGTGTAACTCGCACGGCACAGATTCACATGTTGGTGTGCGAATGTGCAAGTTTTATATAAGTGTGCGAATGTGTTATGCACCATATTTACCGCTACAAATGGAGCAAAACTGTGAGCGTATGATAGTTTTGTACTTGTGTGTGTAGAACTGGATTTGTGCAGCTGCAGTGAAGAGTTTGTGAAGGTGGAACTGTTAAGCTGTATTTGTGGGAGAGGAACAATATCTACAGGTTTGTAACTCCTGACGTGATTTTCTCTGTGACTTCAAATTTACTGATACACACGTGACTATTTTCTACAAATTACAAATCTCACTGTCACAAGTGCTCGGGGGTTTTGACCCTAATGCACTTTCTCTCTCTGTGTGTGTGTGTGTGTGTGTGTGTGTGTGTGTTCATTGTCCCTAGTGCACTTATGTGTGTGTGTGTGTGTGTGTGTATGGATTACAGAATATTCCTTGGGGCTGGTATTAAAGGAAGAGACAGTGTTTATGAGAAGGGATTAACAGATAAGGTATATCATTAACTTGGGATTAAGCTTCAGGATTAAGTCAGGTTTTCATCAGGGGACACACTGTGTCACATTGCATAACTCAAACAATAATCTCAGCGTTTTAAACTAATAATGGCAGTGTTTCTAATGTTCTCACTAAAACTGCCATGTCTTTGCCCTGGCTTCGGGCCTGGAGCCGCTAATGCAAAATAATAACAGCATCAACCACAACAAAAATTATTTATGGGTGGTGTTCCCTTGCTCCCTATTCCCTACATAGGCAGCTGTGTAGGTAGCACTAGGCAATTACAACAAGCAGGTGCTATGAAAATGCTTTTTAGGTGCATTAAGTCACTTATTCCAAAACATATAGACTGATCATCCACAAGATTAAAAACAGAAGCAGGTGGCACTATAAGAAACCCCATAGGAGGCGCTAGCAGAGGTAGGCATTAACCTACAGTGTTTTGACATTGACAGCCCAGACTGAAGGCTTAGCTTTACCACTCAGTGTAAACAGGGATGTAGAGGAGGATGAACACAGTTTAGTTATATTTTTAAATATCAATCAAGGTTTACTCAGCTTTTTTAGTTTAGGGTTTGCCCAGTTTTTACCGCTGCAGCAGTGAACACAGTACAGACCATAACACACCGTTCAGACCTTAACTAAACAGAGCTGGGCCAGGAGGAGCCTGTTTGTACTCGGCATGCTGTTCATCGCCTTTATCATGCTGCACGCTACTTTAAACATTGATTCAGCTCCAACACGCCCTCAGCAGATAAACCCCACCCTTCTGATCTGGGATCTGACTTTAGACTAGCGTTTCTCAGTTCTGTTTATATTTTAGCTGGTGAAAATCATCTCAATCAAAATTTTAATCTGTGTTTCTCATTCTGAGATTGTTGATAGTATTGTATTATATTATTCACCTGTTTTTACACTGCTAGACTTTCACCACATTTCACCTGGAAAAGAGTTTGCTCTGTAAAAATATAACATATATTCATATCATTTCTAATAAGAAGCAGTTGGAAGAGGCTCATGACCAATTATTTCTTTTTTAACGGTTTATTTGATGCATTTTTGCACAAATATGTGGACAATTAAAAAAATAAAATTAGCCATGAAAAAAGCTTCAGATATTGTTGGTGTCTGTGGTGAAAAACAGCGAAACACATATGGCATTCCCCACAGGAAAACATTTGCCTGAAATTCTTTAGGAGAAAAGAATGAGACAGTAAAGAGACATGACACGGGAGATAGATAAAGAGATAGGGTTTATTTTGTGGCTTTACTGAGATCTCCACTAAAACTCAAGTAGAGACATTACATAGGGAGTTTGTTTCTCTCATGCTTCCTGGTGTTTTGATGTCTCTCTTTAAGAGGTGCTATAGCCCCCTACTGGACTGGCGTGATAATGTAGCTGTTTTCATATTGTCTGGACGGGGATATGTTAAAAACAGACAGAAGGAAAATCTCAGTTTTCAAAACTTTGTCTGGACAAAACTTTGCCCCGCCCCAGTGTTGACGGGATTGGTTCATTAGGCGTGTGAGGTATAAAACCCTGGCTGTCTGTGTCTGTGCAGAGAGAAGACGAATTCAGACGAAAGGATCAGGTTTAATGCGAAGCGCTGGCTGCTGTAACAGCGAGGAGGCGTCGACAGACGAAATAGAAACAGCTTCCTTTGCATCAATCAGTTGGAGCATCCTCTGCCAAACAAAACAACACACACAGGTAAACATCTGGAAACGGGAGCACACACCTGGATGTAAATATCTAAAAGCGTCTGGACATTTGCAGGTGAGAGTCAATCGTTAGTATTCAGTGTTAATTAATTAAAATAAACATTAATGAATATTCATTCAAATCACTCACTGTTCACACATTTATACAGCTATATTCATGCACTGGACACTTTACTGGAAACAACCCCCCCCCCACCCCCACCAACGGCACACGTGCACACACACACACACACACACACACACAACACACACCAACATTTCGAATCATACTGAACCACAGTCTGATTCAGGCGCAGTGTGAAAACACTTTTTTGGATGTTTTGGCCTTTCATACCAGTCACAGACAGCTTTTCTCAGTGTTTCTGTGTTTTAACGATGTTCAGAGTTGTTCACCTGAGGCACAATAAAATAAAAATATAATCCCTCTCTCCAGTCTCACACACAGACTGTCCTGGGTTTATCTGAGGAACACCAGAGCAAACTGATAATGAGCACATCTCTACCTAGTGGACTGTAACAAAATAACACACACACACACTCACACACTCACCCAGTCACTCACACACACTCCCCCAGTCACTCTCACACACTCCCCCAGTCACTCTCACACACTCCCCCAGTCACTCACACACACTCCCCCAGTCACTCACACACACTCCCCCAGTCACTCACACACACTCCCCCAGTCACTCACACACACTCCCCCAGTCACTCACACACCCCCCCCAGTCACTCACACACACTCCCCCAGTCACTCACACACACTCCCCCAGTCACTCACACACACTCCCCCAGTCACTCACACACCCCCCCCAGTCACTCACACACACTCCCCCAGTCACTTGTATTTAGAAGGTTGTAGGACACTGCACTCTTCCACTGAGACACATCATCGTTTGTGAATAAAGAAGCACTGATACATTTACTGAGCCACTGACAGTGGAAGAGAGGATGAACACCTGGAGAAAGAGCAAAGGAGTCGAATTTATGACACTATTTATAACTCCATAAACATCAGACTGGAGTTGTTTGGGAATAAATAATCCTAAAGCACACGTCTTCCACAGGCTGTTAATAACGATACAGCATTCAATCCCCGTCCTTCTGCTTTAGTCAGGAATATTTTGGGGAATATTTACAGTTTTCTCCTGAGTCTCTGCTTCATCACATCATCGCATCATCATTAAGTTCATCAGTGTCCGACTCAGAGGGAACAGCAGGAGAAGGACAGAAAAGGAGAGGGCGGGAGATAGAGAAGGGGAAAGAATAAGAGAGAGAGAAGAAAATAAGGTACAGAAAATGAGAGACAGAGATAGGGAGCGAGAACAAGAGGGAGTGAGACAAAAAGGAGAGAGAGAGAGAGATCCACTGTAGACAGGAATTAGTGATAATAAAGAAAAAAACAAAGCAAAGGAGAGACAGGAGAAGTAAGAGTTAATGCAAATAAGGTCACTATGCCCAATGCCATGTGTCCACCAGAGGGGTGTAGAGGACTGTGAGGTAGCTAGACTTTATTGACCCTGAAGCAAACGACTGTGTTCTCTGGAGTGACTTTGGGACGAGTTGCAGCTGTGTTCTGATCTCGAGCATCAGCCCCTGACCACGTTCATGTTTATATGAAGGCTGAATGCCATTTAATCCTCACTGCAAGTTCTGATGGAGTGTAAATCCAGAAGAGTAGTGTGTGAAACTGCAGTGAAGAGGAACACACTCCTGATTAGAGTCCAAAGAAATGTTGGAGGACCAGGTGTCTGCGATACTTTTGGCCACACACTGAGCTCCGCAGCCAGAGGCCAGCATCATTATCCAGCTCTGAAGAGGATCTGTGTGTGTGGTTGGGGGGGGGGACGCAGTTCCAGTGAGCTCTCCATTTGACCTTGAAATAAAATAGGAAACAAAAAGCAGTAATTAACTCCTGCTTATCTTTGGGTGCCTGAGCTCTTTCGGAGCGCTGGTTCCGATCCATTCTCATCGTTATTCTCAGCATGATCTCGGCACTTTGGCTTTGGTACCGGCGCTGATCACGACCTATCGATTTCTCTCTCACATCTCTGGCTGAGATTAAGATCTGATCTTCTGTTGTTGCTGCTATTGTTGTTGTTTCCGATGCCTTTTACTGAACCTAATTCAGCTGCTTTAAAGGTGCCATACTCTCCCTCTTCTCCACAGTGGAACTCAGTTCTGCACTTGAAACCCTACAAGCCCCACAGCAGGGATCTCCCCGTCTAAACAGCCCTGCTCAGAACGCCCGCTTTCAGCACCTGTTCCTTTAAATGACAATGAGCCACTCGCTGTTCACCCCGACCCCGACCCCGAACGCACAGCAGTGAGGAGCGAGGAGCTGAAGCTCTGGTTATTAACTGGTTTTATCTCTGTTCTCTTTCTTCTCTATTCTTGTTTTCTCTGCTTTTACTCGGTGCTCTTATTTCTCTGCGCTCATTGTGTCTGTCTCACATTAACGCGGGTCCAGCGCTGTGATTGGACAGACTCAAAAGAGGGGGGTGGGGCAATCCTAAAGCCTCTGCACTTGACGTCAGAAGCGGAGCAGACTCAGAACGACTCGTTTTATCACATGTTTACTGACTTTGGGAGTGCACAGAAAACTGACTGGATGGCCTTGTTTCACAGTGTGTGGGCTGGTGGGCTCCAGATCCACACAGTATTGGGAAAATGCATCAAACAAGGTTATAGTATGCAGTATTAACCTTTGTCTCTGTGTGTGTGTGTGTGTGTGAGGATTAAACCCTTTGTCCCTTGTATTTACATATCATGGAAATCGTCTTTGTCATAAAACAACAACAACCCAGCGTCTGAAGATAGATGGAGCAGGAAAATGAAGTGGAAGGATTCATTTTCTTACTAATATAAAAGTCTCTGTCTGTCTCACATGTCTCTGTCTGTCTCACATGTCTCTGTCTCTCTGGCACATGTCTGTCTGCCCTGTTGGTAGCTGCTCCTGCAGTATTCCTGCTGTTTTACATCTCAGCCATCACTCTAATGGCTCCCTCTTGAGGCCAGTGCGGCTGTAGCTATTGTTTCAGAAGAGAATCGGCCACAGAATGAATAAATAAATCACAGAATTAAGAAATAAACACATGGAAGCTCACCCCTGAACATGGGTTTAATTACACATCGGGAGCATACTCTCCGCGATTAAACGCTCTCAGGTTAATTACCTCTGCCCCAGAGAGTGTAATTAAGGTCCGAGATCAGGGTGCCTGACAGGTGTGGATTACCTGTGGAGGTTTGGTTACCATTACAGATCCTCTGAGGGGTTTTATTCTGTCGCTCTGTCGTTCTTTTATTACGGAGGGATTCAAAGTAAAGCCTCTGTGTGATTGGAGGGTTTGTTTTATTTAACCCCACTGCAGCTCCGTTACCACTTCAGAGAAATGAGGGCGTCCTGTCCTTACCCTTCAGATCCGCCCCTTGTCCACCACGCTGAGCACGTTCCACACCGTTAGTTACAATCTGCACAGTTTTCAGTTTCAGAAAGTGACTCAGAAAAAAAACTAAATATGAAGCCGTGTGAAAACGGTGAGTGAAGTGTTTATTGGGCGCTGCATTCGTTATGAGCTCCATCAGGAAAAAGAGCTGCAGAAGAGTGTGATGGATTTGTTCTGTTCCTGGGGACAATATTGTATTCACAAGTACATGTGGGTTTTGGTTTAGATGATTTACAGATGGAGATTTCAGTGTTAGAGATTATGAACATAGCAAATAAAGACTTTAGTTTTAGTTTTTTTCTTAAAAATGACAATTGTGGTTTTATGGTAAGTTTTTTATTGTGATTTAGAAGACAAAAGAGTGGAGAATGTTTGAATTTTCAATTAGATTCATTCATTCATTCATTCATTTATTGTCTGTAACCCATATCCAGTTCAGGGTCATGGTGGGTCCGGAGCCTACCCGCAATCATTGGGCACAAAGCAGGAACACACCCTGGAGGTGGAGCCAGTCCTTCACAGGGCGACACACACTCACACACATACACTCATACCTAAGGACACTTTTGAGACACCGGTCCACCTACCAACGTGTGTTTTTGGAGCATGGGAGGAAACCAGAGCGCTCGGAGGAAATCCACGCAGACACAGGGAGAACACACCACACTCCTCACAGACAGTCACCTAGAGAAAACCCACGCAGACACAGAGAGAAAACACCACACTCCTCACAGACAGTCACCCGGAGGAAACCCACGCAGACACAGGGAGAACACACCACACTCCTCACAGACAGTGAGACAGTGGGCAGTGGGCGGCACGGTGGCTTGGTGGTTAGCACGTTCGCCTCCCAGCGCTGGGATCTTGGGTTCAAGTCCCATCTGGGTGGAGTTTCCATGTTCTCCCCTGGGTTTACTCCGGGGGCTCCGGTTTCCTCCCACAGTCCAAAAACATGGAGGGTAGGTGAATTGTCTTCTCTAATACCTGTCCTGGTGTGTGAATGAATGTCTGTATGTGTGAGCCCAGATATGGATTGGCGCTCTGTCCTGGGTTAAACCCTAGTGCCCGATGCAGTCCTCCAGGTGGACGGTCGTTTCTGGTTGAGAGTACGCTGTGCGCGTTTGGCTGCCGCTTCTCGCCAGTGTGTGTGAATTGAGCGTTCTGAGCAGTGTGGATTGTAAAGCGTCCTTGGGTGTCTAGAAAGGCGCTATATAAGTGTAACGATAATAATAATAATAATAACACTCCTCACAGACAGTCACCCAGAGGAAACCCATGCAGACACAGGGAGAACACAACACACTCCTCACAGACAGTCACCCGGAGGAAACCCACGCGGACACAGAGAGAACACACCACACTCCTCACAGACAGTCAACCGGAGAAAACCCACGCGGACACAGGGAGAACACACCACACTCCTCATAGACAGTCACCCGGAACGGGACTTGAACCCACAACCTCCAGGTCCCTGGAGCTGTGTGACTGCAACACTACCTGCTGCACCACCGTGACACCCGATTTATAATTATATGTTACCCAAAACGTATGTGTACATATAACCTTCTGCTTCGCCACAACTTAAATCTGGTCCTGATTTAGTGGCTGTTCTCTCATGGTTCAGAGCAAGCCGAGTAGGGACTAAACCTTGCAGAGCGCTGATTGTCCAGAGAGAGATTGTCCAAACTTTGCTCACTGTAGGTGTCCTTAAGCTTTCATACCGTCTACGTAACCCTTTCAGGACCTGAGCCTGTATAAACCTCTGTAAACACAGCTGCAGCAGGAAGACGTTCAGTGTGATGCTGACTACATCATCTTCACTGATGTGTGTGTGTGTGTGTGTGTGTGTGTAGGATGAGGTCAGTGTCCTGTAGCGCTATAAACACTGCAGCGGTGGGCCATAATGACCGGTGTGATACAGAGCCATCAGATCAGGAACAGTTTGAGTCATTTACTCCGACAGCTGTTCTCATAATGTCTGTATGTTTAAACATTTCCTCCGTAGCTGCTAACGTCTGGGATAAATGACTTGTAAAGTGGTGTTTTGACTCCTCTGAGACGTTCTGAGTGAAGACCCTGGAGTCGGAGCCCATAGTGAGACGAAGAGAGTGACCAAAGCTGCCAGGTTTGGAGAAAACTGGAGGATAGATGAGCGTAGAGGAATGGACTGTCAGGAAAAATGTAGTTGGGGGGGGGGCACTGTCTTTTTCCCTCAACATTCACAGGCTGAGGGGACTTTGAGGAATGTACCTAACCTCCACCTGCTCCCTGCCACTGTGCGTTCACTGCACTGATCACTTGTGTGTGTGTGTGTATGATTGCCCTGAATCAGTACTGTGTGACTAGTCTGTGTTTGTGTGTTTATATATATTTGTGAGGACCCGTTGTCCTCAAAAGTATGGACGATGTCACACTGTGTTCTATTGCTAGGACATTTTGTTTGTCCTCACACATATGCTGTCCTGAACAGCTGGTGTTTTGTTGGTAAAAACTTAAACTGGAAATATTTACTTTTGGTTACTGACGTTATGCTTACAGTTAGGTGCAGCATTAATTAGCTATAGTAATCATGTCTGTAGAAGGTCTTTACAAGTATAGCAAAACCAGTGTGTGTGTGTGTTCACTGCCCCTAATCACTAGTGTATGACGAGAGAGAGAGAGAGATATCTATCACATAAGGGTTAAATGCAGAGGTCAAATTCCCTTGTCCTACTTCCTCAGAAGCGCCTGCACTTCAGAAAGACGCGACAGTGCAGAAGTCTCTGTGCGTGTTTTGATCATATTTATAAATATATTTAATGAAGATAATTGTTTGCTAGTTGTAGGTGGTGAGAAGGTGTGAATGCTCCTTTAAGTCCTCCCCTTCTGTGTCAGTACCCCGTGTTGTCCAGCTGGGGGCGAGTTTTGGGCTCCCTGCCTCTCCTCTGAGCTCAGAGAGGCTCTTCAGCGCTGTGTGGGAGGAAGCTGGAGAAACTGGAGGAGATGGGAGTGATGTGTTGATTGGCTTGGTGTGTTTTGGCCTGCTATCTCTCTCAGATCTGCAGCAGTTATATAACAGTGAGGCTCCACCGTTGGAGGAACATCGGCTACAAACACAACCAGGTTTAAAATTATACCCACAGAGTGTCTGTAAGTCTACAGCTGCCCCTTTGAGTTCTGGGTCTAAGCTGCAGTTGTTGTGGACACAGTGTCACCACGATTAAAGCAACACTATGTAATATTTTTACATTAAAATTCCAGTGTCAATATCACTGTGATGCTCCACTGAGAATAGTAGTAATAGTAATAAGGAGAATAGAGCCTCTGTCGTCGCTACTCTGGGCTCAGCACCTCAGAAACTACACTATGTAGTTTTCAGAGGAGGGTAGGAACACATTACTGATTAACCCATTGAGTTCAGGAGAAAAGTTGGACAAATATTTTTGGGGCACTTTCACTTTCCTATGGTTTCTCTGGGTTTTTTCCATCTCTCTCTCTCTCTCTCTCTCTCTCTCTCTCTCTCTCTCTCTCTCTCTCTCTGTGTGTGTGTGTGAGGGAATCCTCTGGCCTGGAGTTAATATCTCTGACCTTTTCCTGTGGTCTGTAGGGCGCAGTGTTGGGTTTCAGTCGCAGTAAAACACGCTGTTCGGACGTCTGTCGAGATACTGATCCCAACAGGTAAATAACCCCAGCTCCTGTGGAGAAACAGTAAACCGGCGCAGAACAGCGTTCCCCCGTTCCCGAACCTGACCCCTGCATTTGTAATTCAGTCTGAAATCCTGAAGTGAAACTCCTGAACTGAGACTCCAGCTGAATGCACAATTCAAATCAGACGAGCAGAAATATATAAAATAATTTAGTCAGGAGGGAGACCGAGGGGGTCTGAGCAAATCAGATTACAGCTGTGCCTTTAAAGGATATATATATATATATATGTATGTATGTATGTATGTATGTATGTATGTGTGTGTGTGTGTTCATGGGTTTCTTTCTCACGGGGTTGTCCATGTTGGAAACCGGGTTAGCTCCCCCTAGGGTTAGGGTTAGTGCATCTGTTGCCTTTGAAGAGGACTCAGTGGAGGAATCACCAGACTGCACTTTTAAAGCTGGACAGTGAACAGTGTAAACTCTGCAGATGTCATCCATTTGTGTGTCCACTGATTTGATTGGACATTGAGGAAAGATGAAGACAATTGAGAGTGACGTTACTATTATATTCATTTCCTGTTAGCACTACTCTGCTGCCCCCTAGTGTCCTGGAGATCAGTGTAATAACTGTCAACAAATCCTTCATTAAAATGAGCCAGTCTAAATATATTAAGGAGGTAAATGACCCTCTAAACCTCTAAAATATTACTACAATAATGTTATATACAGTAAGTAGACATGTCTCTTAACACTCAGGATAGAACTGTACTTAATTAACTGTAACTCATTCCTCTGCCCTCAGCTGGAATCAGTTAAACTTCATAAACCCACTCTGAGCAGCCCGTGTCTTCAGGATAAATACGGCGTGTTGTGAATCGTACAGAATTCCTGTCGTGTTTGACGTCCTGGTTTAAGGGCTATATGTAATATTGAGTTTGAAGGATTCGAGGAAAGATGAGAGCGATAATTGCAGCCCAAACTCTACGCCAAGGTCCTGAAACTGAAAATATAATTCAGCATTCATAACTGGACAGAAGTAGATTTCCATTCGCTGTAATGCATTCTGCCCTTTGGCTCTGTGAGTGTATGCTCTGAAATATTAATTCTTCACATTATTTCACAGGCATCATTACACCAGCTCCATTCATCTCCTCTCTGCTCCGTAATTAGGAGACGGCAGCGGTGGGGAGGTGGCTGACAGATTCTTTTTTTTTTTTTTTTCTCTGTGTGTGTGTGTGTGTAGGTTTGGTTGGGTAGTTTGTAATTGGAATAAAGATTCAGAACCTGGAGCGATAAAGTTCACTCAAATGAAATGAACCATGGATTGAATTTCTTTCAAACCTTTGCTTGGAGCAATGGGAAATAATAACAAAACAATAACAGAAAAAACTGTGTGTGTGTGTTTGTTTCCTACAGGTCCCTTTATAAGTTGTTTTAATAAAATATATCTAAATTAGTTGTTTAATCTGCTGTTTTCCTGTTGCAGTGTGATTTCTTAAAGCTGTTGTCAGTTTTCTTCACATATTAAAATAAATATATCTAAAATTTTTATTTATTTTATGTCACAATCACCCTTTAAATGTCTATGGTTTTTGAAAATGCGATCTTCTAAAATCTCCTATGAGTGTGATGGTCTAGTGTCCACATACCTGAGGCCAACAGAGACTCTTATTTTGTAATGCTGGAGCCCTAACAGCAGCCACAGCTGCTCAAAGCCCCTATTTAAGCTCTTTTATAAAAATCAATATCAGTGCATCCAACAAAACACGCAGTGATTAGCTTCTTTTACACAGTGATAGACAACTCCAGTCGCTCTTGCTGATCTTCTTTACTCTCACCAGCTCAGACTTTATTGAGCTGAAAAGGACAAATGCATAAACTGATGAACGGCTCTCCTTCCGTACCTCAGCTAAGGCGGCTTAAACCCCTGCGGCCTTGGAGTGATACGTGCTAAAAGCTAGCGTGCTAATAATGCCCTGGACATCAGTTGTTGTGGACATTGGCTGCATAACTGAAGCATGACCACGGCAGCGTTCCCAAAATGTTGATGACATGATCAGAAAGGGCAGGTGTGTGAATGAGAAGACGGGTGGGGACGCTGCTAAAGGCTAAAGGACAACAGCAGTGTCCACAGCAGGAGATAAAAATAAACCAGTGGGCAAATGTACCGGAGTCAGACTGTGTCCTATTGACCACAAGCCTCTCTCTCTCTCTCTCTCTCTCTCTCTCTCTCTCTCTCTCTCTCTCTCTCTCTCTCTCTGTCTCTCCAGACCGGTCCGTCTCTCTGTCAATAACCTATCAATGATGGACTGAACTCAACCCATCCTCCAGTAAAATCCAGTTATTCTGGTAAAATATTGACAGCAGTATAGTCTCAGTGTAGATTAGTTTGGAGAACTACTGCTTTCACAGCAAAACAATTTTGTGATACAGTGCTGCAGTAAAACACGGGGACGGTTCCTTTAATTCAAAACTACAGTGCCTTGTTTGAAACAGATTTCCTTCTTTTCAAAGCCAGAAGCAATGTACTTTTGCGCTTTCGGGTCAGTTCAGGAGCGTGATCTGTTCAGACTGATGTCAGATGTACAGTACGGTTTTAGGCACCCTATATTCTGTTATAGATATTTATTTTATGAATTCTGCATTATTGAGTCAGTACAATAACATTTTAGATTTACTTTACGAATAATAATAATAATGTTACAAAATATAATAGTTGTATGTCTTCTTGTAAAGAAAGCAACTTATTAAAAAAGATTACGTTAAAAAAAAAACAAAAAAAAAAAAAACATAATGAAGGCTCCAAAGTCTTTTGACTGGAAAAAGAAGTGTGATAATCCAACTTCTTAAAAGAACTGTGGCACATTCTCCAAGACACTCAGTAAAACTACCATCTAATTTCTTTATGAAACTGTATAAACATATTTAAGTTAAAAAAATGGTCGTCACATATAATACTGACTTTCTTTTCTTTATTAATATTTACTGCACATTGTTGTCTTTTTCTTTCAAGTAACAAAGATTTAGTTCCATAATTATTGAAGTCATCTTTACTTCATTTTTTGCGTGAGCCTAAAACTTTTGCACAGTACGGTAGGTCACATTATATAGACTGTGTGAACAAAAGCAGAAAAAAAAATCATGGATGAATTTGTGCTTCACGTAAATTATATGTAAAGGAGGTTCAGGTGGGTGGAGCTTCATTTTAGCCACTGAAGCTGATTCTTCAACTGCGCTCAGATCTCTACTTGTTTCCATGCTCTAAGAGAACATCAGGATTCAGACGATGAAGAGTTTGCTCTCGCTTTGACCCTGCTCTGACCAATAGGGGGCAGTGTACTGAACTGTATTCCCAGCTTTGCCAAAAGTTGATGGATATTTGGTGTAAAGGTCCAGATGTGTGTTTACACGCCCCCACCCCCCTCCCCCCAACCTCAGCTCACACACACTCCTCCATGGCCACCCGTCCAGAGCTGTGTCTATTTTTAGCGAAGAGCTCGACATCGATTGAACTCATTATTATAATTTAACCAAACTGCTCCTCGCTAAAATTATAGCCTTGGCTCACTCCATCCCATAATGCCCTGCCACGGCTAATAAACATTGCTGATGTCTGATGGTCTAAACCCTGCCATAGAGCCACAAATCCATGGAGACACTGTCATATTTACCAACTCCATTAGCATCATTACCATATACACCTCTACACACAATATTTATACAACACTGTGCAAGAAGAATTGATTTAATTCCCAGTCAAAACTGTTAAGACTGATGTCCATTTTTCAATGTCAGGGGAAAAAGAAAACACATTCCTGGCAATGAGCACAGTGCCACGAGAAGGTGGACTCACGCTGTTTATCACAAATCATAAACCTGATTAACTCAAACTGGACAGACTTTCAGTTCGGAACAAAACTCTCTCAGGACATTGTTCTTAGAATCACAACCAGCTTCATTTTCCTGTAAAAAAAAAAAAGGAAGGAAGGAAGTTAGGATTTTTGATAGCTGTGGTATCCCAGGTGGTTGCTAAGCTGTGGCTGTGGTATCACAGGTGGATGCTAGGATATTGCTACAATGTGGCTGTGGTGTCAGTGGTGCTTGTTAGGGTATTGCTTGGTTATGACTGAGGTATCACAAGTAGTTGCTAGGATGTGGTTGTAGTATACAAGGTGGTTGTTAGGGTGTTGCTAGGGTGTGGCTGTGGTATCCCAAGTGGTTACTAGGGTGTTGCTAGTGTGTGGCTGTGGTATCCCAAGTGGTTGCTAGGGTGTTACTAGGGAGTGGATGTGGTATACCAGGGGGTTGCTAGGGTATGTTAAGGCTATTGCTAAATGATTACTATGGTATTCCATTATTGCTTTGGTTGTTGCTACAGTGTGGCTATGGCATCTCAGGTAGTTGCTATAGTGTGTTGCTAGATGATGCTATGGTGTCCCAGGTGGTTGCTGTGTGATCAAATTTGCCACATGAAAAAATCCTACTCTCTTCTTTATCTCCTTTGTTTCTCTCGTATCTCATGTCTCATATTTTTTCCTATGTATGTACTCTTATGTATTCTGAGTCATTACAGAGAAACATACGAGCAATAAAATTTTCTACTGCATTGTCTTCCTGGTTCTGTCAGAGGTCCAGTATGTCCTTCTCAGATCAGAGTCGGATCAGGATGGATGTCTCTGACAAAAATTCAGCAGAAATGCAGACAGAGTGAGAAATTCTAAGAGAGTCGGACAGGAATAGCTCTGTACACTGCTCTGTAAACCCTGCAGTCCGGGTGATGTGTGTGGAAGCTGCACTGGAACTGAAGATGCTAAAGGCATTCTCTTGAGGGTTCCACCCGAGTGAGAGTTTAGTACATTTATGGGGTTTTTTTCAGAGCGTGTGTGCAGTGTTCAGAGAGGAAGGAGAGTGGTTGCGGAGAGTTAGAGGAGGGACAAGTGGAACATTTAGTTTGGACACGAGAGAAAAATAAACCCAAGGCATAAAGTGCAGCAAACACTCGCTCTGCTGTTCGACTGAGATGAATCCTCTCACACTGCTGCCACTTTAGAAATCCACCCACACACACACACATACACACAGACACACTAGCATGTGGATGCATACTGTACATGCACTGCACACACAAAACAAACACTAACTTTAAGGTGTGCATGTACTAATGCATGCATTCAGAATGCATGCATAGGGGAAAATAATTGCACACACACACACATTCCCAGAAGTGTCTAATCACTCCTATTAATAATATTGTGTAATATTGGCTCCCAGAGTTCTGCTGAGCCAAAACATTATTGGTGCAGATATGCGTTTCCATGGTAACTGCCCACACATACACACACACACACACACACATGCCTACATAATACTCAGTATTAAATAAATACCTTCTCAAACTGTTTTTGTAGTCCTGGAAACGCAGGGTGTTCTGCCACAAAATTATAATTTAAGCTCTCTTATCTCGCATAATTAAAGTTCACCGATCCAGTTATCATTCACACACCGGCCCTTTAAATACACAACAAATACACACTTCTCTGTATACACACTAAATACACAGTATGTACAGAATAAATACACAAAAGATTCAGGCAAAATAAACACTAAATGCACAGAATACACTCTAAACACACTGCTAACACTCTAAACACACCGAAAACACACTGAAACTCTAAACACAGTGAAAACACCTGGCACTACTCACTGTAAACAGGATTAATAAATGTGGCACATGAGTGAAAATCGATGTCTGACGGGAGTGTGGTTTATTTTCTGCTTGTTATTTGTGTTCATGTCCACACACACACACACACACAGTGTAATTTACACACTACACGTTAAAGGGCCCATGTGCTCTATTTCCTTAAAGCATTATTAACTGCAGTACAAATCTCAGTCCAAACATATGAGCTCTTATAGTTGATTCAGGCTGTGGTCAGGGGACAGTCTCAGAACGTCCAGCGTCTCTCAAAACAGGAAGTTAGTAGTGGACCCCTCTGTCCTTCTGTCTCTGAATCAGCACCAGAACTACACACACAGGGAAGAGGAACAGAGACGGACCATGGACAGAGGACACGGAGCTCAGTGATGATGCTGACCTGGTTCTGCGGCGCTGACCTGTGGCCAGACACTGTTTGTGTATTTACTCTGGGAATGATGGGTAATGTAATGAGTCTTAAAGCTGCTGTAAGTCCTCAGTTGTTGTTTGTAAATGAGACAGAAATCGTCTTTATTGCAGTTTAATTCCTTTACAAAGCCCCACCTCCGCTGCGTCTCCCGGCTCCGGCTCCAGCTCCGGAGGAAGATTTGCTAATTACGCCTCATCCAGACTTTCAGACACCAACGGGAGTAAAACATACACACCACAGAGCACAGGAACACGGCTCACACACACACAACATCACTCATCGATCAGAGCGGTCTACCTCCTTAAATCATCCAGCCAAGAGCTCCTCAACACGCTCAGAGGAGAACACTAACCACTGATTCTGTTACAATAGCTCCTTTGCTGGCTCTCTGAGGGAGAGGAGAGAGTTGGCTTGTTCAGAGACTAATTAACCCTAACTCATTAACCCTTAGCCTCCCAAACTCTCTGACCAGCACTGTTTCCTCAAAACCAAATTATTAAACAATGCCAAACCACTTCCCTGGAACACTGTACAAACCCCAGACTGACCTGCTTCCTGACCCTAAACCACAATACACACTGGCCCAGTATCTCCTTACTGTCCAAGCTACCAGCTGGAGGTCTTCACCAATGCTGCTATGTAGGTGTGAGTGTGTGTTGCCCTGTGAAAGACTGGCGTCCCCTCCAGGGTGTGTTCCTGCCTTGTGCCCAGTGATTCCGGGTAGGCTTCGGACCCATCGTGACCCTGAACTGGATAAGGGTTACAGACAATGACTGAATGAATGTGCTAACTCCCACCATCTGCACTGCCATCCACACATTTCCTGACGCATAGACCCTGGTCTGTCAGGACTGGAAACTGCCCCCATTCCCCTTGTCTCCCAAAATAGGGAGATGAAAAAAATCCTGAGAGAGAGAGAGGGAGAGGGAGAGTGACACAGAGAACCTCTCATATACTTTCACTATAACATTATCCTCACTGTTATAGAGGCATCACATTACACCTGAGGAGCAGATGTGTTACCTCTAACTCAGGTGAGACTCTATCCTCCTCATCTTCATCCTTCACTCAACAATCCAATTAGGCTTTCGCTTCTGAGATGTAGCTCCTCCCCCTCTCTCTCTCTCTCTCACACACACACACACACACTGCCGCTCTCTCTCTCTCTCTCTCTCACACACACACACACTGCCGCTCTCTCTCTCTCTCTCTCTCTCACACACACACACACACTGTCTCTCTCTTACACTCTCTCTCCCTCTCTCACACACACACACACACTTTCTCACAAACACTCTCTCTCTCTCACACACACACACACTCATACGCTCCCTATCTCTAACTCTTCCCTCTCACACGCACTCTCTCTCTCAGTTCGGTTCGGTTCTGTTTTAGATAGATAGATAGATACTTTATTTAATAAAGTTTGTTTCAGTTCAGTGGTGGAGTATTGTGAAGATACTCTGTTGTCAAAGCAATAAACTATGAAAAAAATGAACAGTGCATAGAAATGATGAAAAAAATCATAATTAAATACGTAAATAAAACAGATTTAAATAATATTATTTATAATATCGTTATAATGTAATAAAACTAACTACTATCAGTAATAATCAGTGGGTGGCCTCTCTCTCTCTCTCTCTCTCTCTCTCTCTCTCTCTCTCTCTGGGGGCGGGGCTTAGTCGGTGCTGGTGAGACTGTGAGGAGCTGCTGATGAGAATGTGGGACGCGGTGGAGAGGACGGAGTGTGAGGTAAGGGGGAATTTAAGGTGGAATATAAAGTGAATATTTACCCATTCTAGAATAAACAGTACAGCAGTGGCGGCAGAACGCAACTGCTGCAGTATTTAAGGTGGAAACGGGGAGATAGGATAGGGATGGGATCGTTAGGGAAAGAGAGAGAGAGAACGCGCAACAGTTCAGTGGAAGTTCTCTGGGCTCCTGCAGTCACTAAACCGTGTATAGCCTCGGTGTTATAGCCTCGGTAATATATATCCTGAATGTTCTAGCCTCGGTATTAGCGGTGTGTGTTGTGTTGTGCCCGGTTTTAAAGGCTCTGGAGGCTCGTACGCTGTGTGTAACCCCCCCGCGGCGATAAGGTGCCGGAGCCGGGCTCTGGGTTCTGGTTCGGGTCGGTGTTGGAGGCTCTGCGCTACTCTCTGAGGGCAGGGAGAGTGCTGTGGAGGGTGTGTTGGGATTATTTGGGTTTGGGTTCTGGTTTATTTTAGATCAGCTCGGGTTTATTCCGGATTGTGTTGGCACGCGCTGATAGAACAGCACCGAACCGACCCTCAGAACCGAGCCGCGGGTCAGGCTTAGTTTAGATTAGATTCAGTTTGGTCTCTTTTAGTTTAGTCTTAGATTAGTTTAGTTAATATTAATCTATTTCAGCTAGGGTTTGGTTTGTTGAATTTAGGTTTAGTTAAGGTTCGATTAGTTTAGGAAAGGTTGGTTTGGTTTGGTTTGGTTTAGACCAGGTTTTATAGTTTGGTCTGTGGTTTAGGTTTGGTTTGATTTGGTTGGTTTAGACTTGGTTTAGTTTTGGATTTGTTTAAGCTTGGTTTGGATTGGTCTAAGGTTCTTTTAGGACCCTAAAAGGACCTTAGTTCTAGAACGTTAGTGTGTGTTGTGTTTGTTTTAATTTGGTGTAGATTAGGTTTACATCTGTTTATGGATTTTCAGAGATAAATTCAGATCAGTGTGGGTAATTTTAGGTTTGGTTAGGTTTACATGTGGTGGGTTATGGGTCTGATGTGGTTAAGTTGGGGTTTGATATGGTTTGCTTTGGTTTGATGTGGTTTGTTTGGGTTTGATGAGGTTTGATGTGGATTGTGGGTTTTTTGAGGAGTTGTGGGATGTGTTTTTTGGGTTTGATGTGCTTAGTTGTGGTTGGATGTGGTTTGTTCGGGTTTGATGTGGTTTGTTTGAGTTTGATGTTGGGGTTTGTTTGGGTTTGATGTTGGGGTTTGTTTGGGTTTGATGTGGTTTGTTTGAGTTTGATGTTGGGGTTTGTTTGGGTTTGATGTTGGGGTTTGTTTGAGTTTGATGTTGGGGTTTGTTTGGGTTTGATGTGGTTTGATCAGGTTTGATGTGGTTTGTTGGGGTTTGTTGGGTTTGATGTTGGGGTTTGTTTGAGTTTGATGTAGGGGTTTGTTTGAGTTTGATGTTGGGGTTTGTTTGGGTTTGATGTGGTTTGTTTGAGTTTGATGTTGGGGTTTGTTTGAGTTTGATGTTGGGGTTTGTTTGAGTTTGATGTTGGGGTTTGTTTGAGTTTGATGTTGGGGTTTGTTTGAGTTTGATGTTGGGGTTTGTTTGGGTTTGATGTGGTTTGTTCAGGTTTGATGTGGTTTGTTTGAGTTTGATGTGATTAGTTGTGGTTTGTTTGGGTTTTGGTGTTGGATGTGAGCAATAGTTGACTGAATTTGATTTGTGGGAAAATGTGATGTAAACACTTGGATTTTAAAAAATCAGATGCAACATTTTGTTCTGAGGGCTGTGATGTTTCTTACGTAATTTCACTGTGATCGTCAGCGGCAGGTTTTACAGCGAGAGGCAGATGGAGCAGAGAAATAAACACAGCAGTTCCAGGATCAGACTTAAAATAAGATCAGGAGGAACTCTCTGTGCCGTCCAGAGGAGAATCACAGCAGAACTGCACTCACAGGACGAAGAGAAACACTCTCAGGTCTCAGGATAATCTCCCTGTCTCTTCCCCGGGGAGAGTCTGGAGTCCTGTTTAAAATGGGCTTTAAAATGTTTGGACAAGGCTTCATTAGGTTCTCACTGTATTTACAATAATGAGCTTTACATATTTATGTCTGATATTTAACAGCTGTATACCATTAGAAACCCCCCTGAATCTCTCAGATCATAAATGCAATATTAATATTGAGATATGTTAAATATTAAAATCAGTAAAAACAAAAAAAGAAGAAGAGGTGTTATGTGTTGTTCTTTTATATTAGAAAAATAAAATGACTGCACCAAAAGTCTTTAAAAGTTTTAAGGGTTAAATCAGGACTGGGAAATGTGGAATTACTCTGATATTTATTATTTATAATGTATACATTTGTGGTGACGTAGAACTATTTATAAAATTTGTGTCATTTTTAACAATTGAAATATAAAAATGAGAAGATTAATGATATGGAAAGATGAGGAACCGTGGTCTAAAGTTTAGGGAAGAAAGCATGGGACTGGAATGCCACTGGTTTAATCAACTTGGGGTGTGTATGTGTGTGTGTGTGTTTATGCGTTAAATGTGGAGGCACAATTTAATTTTATGTTGTGTAACATGTTTATGTTAACTGCAAGTAATAACAACAATATTCACCTGTAATACACACACACACACATATATATATGTATATGTGTGTGTGTGTGTGTGTTTGTGTGCATATGGATAAATAGATTAAATTAATAATGGAATGGGGTAATGGAATAATGGAAATATAGGTTATATATTAAATATATAATTTGACCTGGCAGGTCAATAACAACATTATCTCATTTACAGCAGCAGCTTAGGAACAATACAGATGTTTATTATTAATGACTTCTAACATCTCCCACTCTCTCTCTCTCTCTCTCCTTCTCCCTCTCTCCTCTCATCTGCAGCCATGGAGGGATTTGTCTAAAGAGGATCCGACATAATTCTCTCTCATCATCTTCATCATCATCATCATTTATTAGGTATTCCTGCTCGTTATATTTATTGCCTATCCCTGAGTAGAAGATGTCGGACAAGGCCAGTCTGGGCGGTCTGGGCGTCCCCAAGTCCAGTGCTCACTCCAGCTCGTCCCTTCCTCCGGAGCCGATCGAAATAATCCGGACGAAGGCGCGCTCGAGGCGGGTGCGGATAAACGTGGGTGGGCTGAACCACGAGGTTCTGTGGCGGACGCTGGACCGTCTGCCGAGGACGCGGCTGGGGAAGCTGCGCGACTGCAACACGCACGAGTCGCTGATGGAGGTGTGTGATGACTACAGCCTCCACGAGAATGAGTTTTTCTTCGACCGCCACCCGGGTGCCTTCACCTCCATCCTCAACTTCTACCGGACGGGGAAGCTGCACATGATGGAGGAGATGTGTGCCCTCTCCTTTGGCCAGGAGCTCGACTACTGGGGCATAGACGAGATCTACCTGGAGTCCTGCTGCCAGGCGCGCTACCACCAGAAGAAGGAGCAGATGAACGAGGAGCTGCGGCGTGAGGCAGAGACGCTGCGGGAGAGGGACGGGGACGGGGAGTTTGACAACACCTGCTGCTCCGAGAAGAGGAAGAAGCTCTGGGACTTGCTGGAGAAACCCAACTCCTCCGTTGCTGCTAAGGTAAGGAGCTGGCTCTCGGTCGGGAACGGGAACACTCCGGCTCGGTGCCTCTCTCCGCTGCAGATCTTGGGTTTGGGGTGCACTCGGACAGAACATCCTCGGTCTCGTGTCCAGGTTCAGACCTCGGTTCTGATCCGGACTTGGAAGGTTGTGTTTTGGCAACAGTTCTTGATTGTTTTTGTATTTGGATCAGAGTCTGCACCACAGCGAGACCTCTACTGCTTTAAAAGCAGTGTAAATGATTCTGGGGAACTATTGTTTTCATAGCAAAACAAACTCGCTCCTCTGTCTGTGTTCATTAAGTAGCTCTGCATCATTTAATGTGGAAGGGTGTGTGTGAGTGAAAAGTAACTGTGTCTTGTTGGTGTCTAAAGTGTAACTTGTCTGAAGTGTAAGTTTTTATTCACTGTTTGAATTCCCACAGAAACTCGTGTAACTCGAGCTGTTTAGTTTTGTAGCACTTTCGCTCTGTGTTTACTTTCATGCAGTTGGCACTCTCCTGAATTTAGAGTCAGTTCCACTTTGAGAGATAGAGAGAGAACGAAACACTTTATTTTCCATTTACGGAGCTAGGGCTGTGTACAAACACTGGAGCTTATTCCAGCACAAACAGAGAGAAAGCAGCAAATGGTGAGGAAAATTTCTCTGAATTTTATGAAACATGTTTTAATGTAAAATCAGGAACATTACCTTTAAAGGAGCAGATTCTTCTAAATCAGCTGTTATACACTGACACCTAGTGGCCTGGAGGAGTCAGAGATTCTGCACTTAACCATGTTATAAATCAGACTGCCCCAGTGTAGGAGACCCGCTCTGTGGAGCATAAACAGATACATTCAGGGACAACAAAGCAGCTTGATTCTTCACCTTCATTACATTACTGACAGACAGTGAAAAGGATAAATAATCACCTTCTTAAATGTCTGATACGTCTCTGAGATGCAATGTACTCATCGCTGCTTTAACGTGTGTGTTCCTCGTGTGCTGGGTGAAGTCGACTGTTAGCGACTGGCGGTTAATGACAAAATTCACTCAGTGCAAATTTACGAGGAGCCTTCGAGGATCGTATTTCACGTCTGAGTGAGAGCTTCATAAACCCATCCTCAGAAAGACTGACGGGGTCCAAGGCCGAGAGAGAGAGAGAGAGAGATATTGATATACAGCCACTAGCGTTAGCATGTTAGCGCTGTGTTATTGTGATTCTCTCTTTTCCATAAGTGCAGCATCATCGGTTTCACTGGACGTTTCCTCAGTCGATAGAGAAATCAGACCTTATTCAATTTCTGCCTCCCTCTCTCTCTTTCCCTCTCTCTCTCTCTCCCTCTCTCTCTCTCTCTCTCTCTCCATCCCTATCTGTGCACATTCTGTGCTCCCTCTCTCCCTATCTCACTCTCTCCCTCCATCTGTCTTATTCAATCTCACTATATGTGGGCTCTCTCTCTCTCTCTCTCTCTCTCTCTCTCTCTCTCTCTCATGCTCTGTATTTATGAGTGTGACTCCACGTTATAAAGTTGCTGTCACGCTGCAGGCTGTGGTCTCTGAACACTGCAGTGATTTCAGTTCACTCCCTGAGGGCTACTCGATACTGACAGAGTATTGGTATTGTGACTGTGTGAGCTTAGTATAAAGTGGAGCAGCTGCACTATGGCAAAAAAAATAATACCTCTGTATTTATACTAAATACTTTGATAACAATATGAATATAAATTTGGCTTAATTTTTGAAGTGATGGTTGCATAATTAATTTAGAACAAATTAGTGCTGGCTTGGACTCGGCACAGGGCGTCTGAGACGTTGTCACTCTTCACAAGCTCTCCACGGCTGTTCATTTTCTGCACTCAGGGCGAGATGGAGTGGACTTTGTGACCCAGTCGAGTTGCAGTTGGGTTGTTGTCATGTTTCAGATGTAGCAGTCAAGTTAATCTCGTCATGTTGAAGTCGTGTTTCAGTCACATTGCATTGCAGTCGTGCCTCTGGATACTGTTCAGTCACTGTTGTGTTAGGGTAAGCCATGTTCATTTGGTACAGTCATGTTGCAGTTGAATTTGTCGTGTTGCGGGTGAATGTAGCAGTCGAGTTAGTTGGGTTTGCAGTCAAGTTAGCTGTGCTGCAGTTGACTTGCAGTCGAGTTATTTGGGTTGCAGTCAAGCTGCAGTTGAGTTGGTCGTGTTGCAGCCATGTTGCAGTTGAGTTAGACCAACTGCAGTCATGTGGCGCTCGTGTTCTTTGTGTTACAGTCATATAGTCGAGTTATTCATGTTGCAGTCGAGTTATTCATGCTGCAGTTTAATTAATCATGTCGCAGCTGAAAAAGTCACGTTGCAGTTGAGTTAGTCGTGCTGCATTCGAGCTAGCCGTGCTGCAGTTGAGTTTTATTTGCGTTCGTCTCTCGGAGGAATCTGCTGGAAGTGTCCAAACATCACTCAGTTTTAACACCCTCTCTCTGGAGCGGAGCAGCGTGGGCGCCTGCGTGACACATTGTTTAGTGGCCAGTAAAGGTAGAGTTACATTATGACTTCATGTAGTTCAGTGAGTGTGTGTGTGTGTGTGAGAGAGAGAGAGAGAGAGAAAGAGAGAGAGGGAGAGAGAGGGAGCACAAGCAGAGAATAAAGCATAAAAAGGAGAGTTAAAAAAAGGAAATATGACAGTAGAGGAAGAATGTGTGTTAGCAGAGAGAGTGAGATGAATGAAGATAAAGTAAGGAAAGAAATGATAGAGACAGGCAATAAGGGCAATAGAGAGAGAGACAGAGAGAGGAAAGGAAACATTAGAGAGAATGATGAGAGGAAAAGGTGAAGCAGAGAGCGAGTGACTATAAAGTGAAGAAACACGAGAGATGAGAAAAAACACGAAAATAGAGAGTGAGATAGGGAAGGAGAGGGGAGAGAGAGAGAGAGCGAGGGAGGAATGGAGAGATTCAGTAGGGCTCTAAGTAACGCTGCAGAAGGCTGTGCTGGTGCTGTGCGAATGTGAGGATGAATAATGGATGACCAGTAGATGGTCAGCATGTGAAGGTGCAGTAATGCGCTGATTTTTCGCCCTGTTTTATAGACGTAGTGTTGGAGCGGAGAGCACCTCGGCGCCGGAGTCTATAAATATTCACCCTCCACCTCTTAATCTCCGCTCCGTGCGCAGGAACGGCGTTCTCGCGGCTCGGGGGACTCCGGCGAAGGACGTTAGCCGCGGGAAGTTTTCACTTTCACAAACACTGTGCATTGATCTTTCAGCTGAGGTCATTCACATCCATAAAAACACTCGATTCCTGTTTGAAGCTTATGTAAAAGGCCAGACCTCAGTAAACACACAGAATTAATTATTCAGAGTCGTTAAATCCTATTGGCAGAGTCATACACCTGAAATGACCTGTTCACATACTTCAGTTTAAATTAAAGAGAAACGCTCATAGTGTTTCTTTGAGGAGTTCCAGGTGGTTGCTAGGCTCTCTCTTCACTTGGTTGCTAAGTAAATGCTGTATCATCGCTATGTTGTCCCAGGTTGTTGCTAAGGTGTTGCTCAGCCATTGCTTTGTTGTTCTAGGTGGTTACTATGCTGTCCAGTGTGGTTGCTAAGGAGATACTGGGCCGCCGCTATGTTGTCACAGGTGGTTGCTAACGAGATGCTTGGCTGTTGCTATGCTGTCCAAGGTGGTTGCTAAGGAGATGCTTGTCTGTCGCTATACTGTCACAAGTGGTTGCTAAAGTGTTGCTTAATGCCATTGTGGTGTATCCCAGGTGTTTTACAAGATGTTCAAGATGTTTTTGTATCCCATGTGGTTACTTGGCGGTTGCAATTGCATTTAATGTTGTTGCTAAGTTGTTACTAGGCAGCTGCTGTGTCCTTGTTTAATGAGAGACTGTTGCCGTGTTATTGCCACTGATTGCAAAGTTGTTCATAGGTGTTATTATTTTAAAGAAGGTGGTTGTTAATATGTTTCTCGTCCATTGTTTTCCATGTGGTTGTTAGTGTTGCTGTGTTTTCTGGGAGCTTGTTAGTGTTGCTGTGTTTTCCAGGTGGTTATTAGTGTTACTGTGTTTTCTGAGTTGTTTTCCGGGTGGTTGTGAGTGCTGCTGTGTTTTCCAGGTGGTTATTAGTGTTGCTGTGTTTTCCAGGTGGTTGTTAATGTTGCAGTGTTTTCTGGGTCGTTTTCCGGGTGGTTGTTAATGTTGCAGTGTTTTCTGGGTCGTTTTCCGGGTGGTTGTTAATGTTGCAGTGTTTTCTGGGTCGTTTTCCGGGTGGTTGTTAATGTTGCAGTGTTTTTCGTTAATGTTGCAGGTTTATCTTGGAGTTATCACTTTCCATGAACAGCTATTAGTCACATCACAAAAACACTCACAGGGGCTTTGTTTACATCTCCACAGTTTAATCACGAAGGAAATGTTTAAAACATTTTTGTGGAATTTCCTTTTCAGATACAAGGTGTGGAGAGAGCACTGGGGAGTGAATAGCTGAGACACTCTGATTACAGCAGGCAGCGGTTTTGCTAAAGTAAATAGTGTTTCTGAGCAGACACGAAGCTGCTCCCCTCCTGAAGAGCAAGCGGGGGGTCCGAAGCCCTCACGGCCGACTGTGATTGAGTTTGTTGTTTACGTGGCACTGGAGAGAAGCAATAAAAGTTTAGAATGAGAAACGCAGAAGACTTCATTATGTGACTGGACACTTTGATTTATTTACATGTTATTTAATCATAAGACATGCTCTCGTTCATTACCGGGAAAATGCATCTTCCTCGCTGTGTGATGAGCTCGCGGTGCTTATTTAAGGCGGTACCGGTGGGGATTTATAGACCCCCTTAAAGAAACGGATACAGGCTGATTGTGTATTCATGCAGGGACCCGAGCTGAGCTCGATTTATGCATCTAGAAGTGAATAAAAATAAAAATAATATGAAATAACTCTCGCACCCTTCTCTTGAAGGGTGCATGGTTTGGACCTGTTTGATCTATTTGGACCTGTTTGATCTATTTGGACCTGTTTGTTCTGTATTCATTCATTCAACTTCTGTAATAATCACTGGGTATAAGACAGGAACACATCCTGCACAGAGCATTACACACACTCACCCAGTCACTCACACACACACACACACCTGTGGACACTTTCACACACTCACCCAGTCACACACACACTCACCCAGTCACACACACACACTCACCCAGTCACACACACACACACACACCTGAGGTTCAGTGAAACAGACACAGACTTGTCCTGGTTGATTTTACTTCCGTTTTGAATTTGACAAATGAGCAGAAACCAGTAGAGATCCTGTGTGAGACGGAAAGGTGAAGTGAATGTAGAGACTCTGCTGGTGGTAAAAGCCCCTGTGAGAGAGCGACCGTTTTAAACAGTTTCCTGTTTTAGTTTTCTCTGATGCTTAGGAGCTGTTTCCTTTGGCTCCAGGGCAAAGAGAACAGTCGGAAATGAGTGCCCCCTGAGGGCTCTTTTATTTTTAGGGAGGACTAGGGTGGTGGATGGTGTGGGGGCTGGGGTGGGTATCCTTGCACACTATTCTCCTTCCGTAATATTTTTTGTTATATAATCCTGTTCCGCTGGAGCCCAATCAGTCGGAGGCTGGAGTTTTGCTCCAGAACAATTTTCAAATCCTTTTTTCCTCCTTTTCTTTATCAGATCAGAGCCAGGCCTCAAGATTATGAGGAGCATCCGATTTCCAATCATCCGGTCTGAGTCTGTGAGTGACTGAGTGAGTCTGTGAGTGAGTCTGTGAGTGAGTGTGTGAGTGAGTGTGTGAGTCTGTGAGTGAGTGTGTGAGTGACTGAGTGAGTGTGTGAGTGAGTGAGTCTGTGAGTGAGTCTGTGAGTGAGTGTGTGAGTGAGTGTGTGAGTCTGTGAGTGAGTGAGTGAGTGAGTGAGTGAGTGAGTGAGTGAGTGAGTGACTGAGTGAGTGAATGAGTGTGTGAGTGATTTGAGTGAGTCTGTGAGTGAGTGTGTAAGTGACTGAGTGTGTGAGTGAGTGACTGAGTGAGTCTGTGAGTGATTGAGTGTGTGAGTGAGTGAGTGAGTGAGTGAATGACAGTGGGTGAGTGAGTGTCTGTGAGGGTGTGTGTGAGTGACGGAGTGAGAGTGTGAGTGGCTGAGTGAGAGTGTGAGTGGCTGAGTGAGTGTGTGTGAGTGACTGGGTGAGAGTGTGAGTGGCTGAGTGAGGGTGTGTGTGACAGTGGGTGAGTGAGTGTCTGTGAGGGTGTGAGTGAGTGTCTGTGAGGGTGTGAGTGAGTGACGGAGTGAGAGTGTGAGTGGCTGAGTGAGTGAGAGTGTGAGTGACTGAGTGAGAGTGTGAGTGGCTGAGTGAGTGTGTGTGAGTGACTGGGTGAGAGTGTGAGTGGCTGAGTGAGGGTGTGTGTGACAGTGGGTGAGTGAGTGTCTGTGAGGGTGTGAGTGAGTGTCTGTGAGGGTGTGAGTGAGTGACGGAGTGAGAGTGTGAGTGGCTGAGTGAGTGAGAGTGTGAGTGACTGAGTGAGAGTGTGAGTGACAGTGGGTGAGTGAGTGTCTGTGAGGGTGTGAGTGAGTGACGGAGTAAGAGTGTGAGTGGCTGAGTGAGAGTGTGAGTGGCTGAGTGAGTGTGTGTGAGTGACTGGGTGAGAGTGTGAGTGGCTGAGTGAGGGTGTGTGTGAATGACTGAGTGAGAGTGTGAGTGGCTGAGTGAGTGTGAGTGGCTGGGTGAGAGTAAGTGGCTGAGTGAGGGTGTGTGTGAATGACTGTGTGAGTGACTGAGTGAGAGTGAGAGTGGCTGAGTGAGTGTGTGTGAGTGACTGGGTGAGAGTGTGAGTGGCTGAGTGAGAGTGTGAGTGGCTGAGTGAGTGTGTGTGAGTGACTGGATGAGAGTGTGAGTGGCTGAGTGAGGGTGTGTGTGAATGACTGAGTGAGAGTGTGAGTGGCTGAGTGAGTGTGAGTGGCTGGGTGAGAGTAAGTGGCTGAGTGAGGGTGTGTGTGAATGACTGAGTGAGTGTGTGTGAGTGACTGAGTGAGAGTGTGAGTGGCTGAGTGAGTGTGTGTGAGTGACTGGATGAGAGTGTGAGTGGCTGAGTGAGGGTGTGTGTGAATGACTGGATGAGAGAGTAAGTGTCTGTGTGAAGGAGGGTGTGAGTGAGTGAGTGACTCTCACTCTACATCTGTAACTCTCTACATAGCGGAGTTTAGGGAGTTAATCCCGGACCGATCTAATTCCCGACATTTTACTCCTCGGATACTCTCCCCGTGTGAATCGTGAATATGAAACATGGTGAATATTTACACCTCAGGGTCCTGTAGTGTGTGTGGACATGACTCTCGGGTGTGAAGTCCAGTCAGAGCCGGGCGAGGTGATGGTCCCACTGCCGTCCGCCGGGTGTGTTTACGTCCGGTTCAGGAGAAACTCCCGCCTGCTCTCGCGATGTAAGCTGGTTCTCAGGAGCAGGGTGTGTGTCGGTGTGTGATCTGAACCTGTGTGGTGTGTGTAGTGTGGGGGATTAATAACGATCGTGCTCAGAAACATCTGTAAAAAATGTCAGAGTGTGTGGGGAGTGTCACTCTTTCAACATCGATCAGGATGTAACATTCCCGTCGAGTGTGAACACAGACCCGAGCTGTGACTGGAGGAGGGTCCGGAGCCGGAGGAGCGCTGTCCGTGGCCGCATCGATCCGACGCTGAAGCGTGTGACGACTCTGACTCCGTGCTCTGATCCTGGTGCTTTGTTAATTACAGAAGAAGGTTTTTCTGTGCAGAACTGGACAAATGCGCGTCACGCTCTGTGCTTTACTTTAATGAGGATTCATTGGAGCCGTGTGGAGAGAGCGAGGGAGGACGGGGGCTCTCGGGTCCGTGATGGATCTCCACCAGAGATTATTCTGTCAGAGTTTATACAAACTTTACCCCAAACTCGGGCCGTGAGAAACACCACAGAAAACAGAGAGATCTACCTCCCACTCCTTCCCTCCATCCCTCCATCACTCCCTCCACCCCACCTGCTCCTTCCCTCCCTTCCTCCATCCCTCCTGCTCCTTCCCTCCCTTCCTCCATCCCTCCTGTTCCTTCTCTCCCTTCCTCCATCCCTCCTGCACCCTCCCTCCCTCTATCCCTCCTGCACCCTCCCTTCCTCCCTTCATCCCTCCCGCTCCTTCCCTCCCTTCCTCCATCCCTCTTGCACCCTCCCTCCCTCCCTCTATCCCTCCTGCACCCTCCCTTCCTCCCTCCATCCCTCCTGCTCCTTCCCTCCCTCTCCCTCACTCTATCCCTTCTGCTCCTTCCCTCCATCCATCCATCCATCCATCCATCCATCCATTCCTCCATCCATTCCTCTTGCTCCTTCCTTCCCTTCCTCCAACCCTCCTGCATCCTCCCTCCATCCCTCCATCCCTCTATCCCTCCTGCTCCTTCCCTCCCTCCCTCCCTCTATCTCTCCTGCTCCCTCACTCCATCCCTCCTGCTCCTTCCCTCCCTCTCCCTCCCTCCATCCCTCCTGCTCCTTCCCTCCCTCACTCTATCCCTTCTGCTCCTTCCCTCCATCCATCCATCCATTCTTCTTGCTCCTTCCTTCCCTCCCTCCATCCCTCCTGTTCCTTCCCTCCCTCCATCCATCCCTTCTGCTCCCTCCCTCCATCTATCCCTCCTGCTCCCTCCCTTCCTCAATCCCTCCTGCTCCCTCCATTCCTCCCTCCCTCTATCTCTCCTGCTCCCTCCCTTCCTCTCCCTCCCTCCATCCCTCTTGCTCCATCCCTCCTGCTCCTTCCCTCCATTCATTCTCCTTCATTCCACTCCTCTGATTTTCTCCCCCTGTTGCTCCTGCTCCTTCCAGGTGTTCCCTCTCGTCGGCTCCTCCACAGTCTTCCAGAGGAGATGCAGAGCAGTAGCGAAGGTTTCTGGACGTGTAGCTGTACTCTGTTCTGACTGAGTGAGTGAATGAGTGACTGAATGAATGAATAAATGAATAAGTGCATATGAAGTGGCCAGGACGAGGAGGGTGCGGTGGTAATGAGCTTTACAGCAAGAGCCTGGAGATTTGAATGAAACTCATAAATAAATATACATGTACATCTTAAATATTAAATGTAAAGATTATTTATATAAATATGATTTATTTATGCTCTCTGTGCGGCAGGAGGCTCTTCTGCACATCTGCTTTATACCCCGACTCCAATAAAGGGCAGCTTTAGACTTACACACTCTAGAACCGGGTTCTAACCCTCAGCTGAAGAGTCCCACTCAGTGTCTCTCTGTCTCTCTGTGATTGTTGACTTCTGTTTGTATTTATGAATTACACGTCCGCCCGAGGGGTGTAAAGCCCTTATGTGAAGGATGGATTCCATCAAATTTCACAGCATTGTGAAATATGAAACTCTGGAGCAGCTGCACATGAGCATAAGGTGAGGAGTGTTCAGTCATGTGTTCACCATCCACCATCAGTAACAGACCTCACTAAAGGTAACAAGACTGAGTGTATGCTCCAGTATTAAAGGTGGGGTGTGTGTTTCTGATGCGGCTGGGAGCCCTGTCACTGTGTTTGAGCCGTGCTCTGTTCATATTCGGTGTGTGATTGTGTTCAGTGTGAAACAGACTGGGGAATTAACTTTGGTCTGAAGCTGTTTTTTCTCATTGTTTACATTTGACTTCTTCATGTTCAGTGTCGGGTGGCATGGTTGCGCAGCAGGGAGTGTCGCAGTCACACAGCTCCTGGAGGTTGTGGGTTCGATTCCCGCTCCGGGTGACTGTCTGTGAGGAGTTGGTGTGTTCTCCCCGCATCCGCGTGGGTTTCCTCCGGGTGCTCCGGTTTCCTTCCACAGTCCAAAAACACACGTTGGTAGGTGGATTGGCGACTCAAAAGTGTCCGTAGGTGTGAGCGAATGTGTGTGTGTGTCTGTGTTGCCCTGTGAAGGACTGTATTCCCGCCTTGCGTCCAATGATTCCAGGTAGGCTCTGGACCCACCGCGACCCTGAATTGGATAATGGTTACAGATAATGAATGAATGAATGTTCAGTGTCGTCTTCACTAAAGTCAAAACGCGTCCAAACCACAGACTCTGTTGCTCCCATGTGTCAGATTGGATGGGGCAGAGTAACATGACCAAAGGCGTGGTAGTGTGGTTTTAAAGGGACAGTACCTGAACACAGTGGGGACGCTTTAAAAAAAGAAAGATGTAGGCATCTTTAGATGTAGGCATAGATGTACATCTATATAATTGATGTAGGCAAGATTATGTCGATTAGAGGTTCTGATTTTGATTAATTAAGAGTCTAATCACATCCTCAATGTTCCAGCGTCTGGTGTAGAGCAGAGGCTGTTACTGCAGTGAAGATGAACCCACTCCTGGTAAATGCTCTTCAGTTCTGGAGGAGACGGAGGTCCAGGTCGCGTTGGCAAAGCCGCTGAGGGCCGGGTTGGCCGTGGACCTGGAGATCTTTTATTAGCTCCATGCTAATCAGGTCTGTGAGGTGTGTGCTAATGAGCTTAGCGTAGGTAAATACAGCTGAACGCTCGGCACGAGGAGTAAGGTTCAACAGGAAGAGAAACTTTCCCTTTATAAACCAGGACTAACACAATTATAAACCCTTTCACCTCTTTACAGGTGAAATCAACCTGAATCCAGTCAAAATCTCTTATCGTGATCACTGTGCGACCAGTGTAAGTCTATTTCAATTATTTTAAACTGGTGAAAGTGTCTTATCCAAAGTCAAATCATCTTCCAGTGGAATATGACACTTTCTCTCTGGATACAATCATTTTAAACAGATGAATAATCATCTAATATTCTTACAGCAATCTCAGAACAAGAAATAAACATGATTTTGATCAGGTTCAGATTGATTCTGAAAGAGACGTCATGTTTTGGAGTGTGTGTGATTAGAAAAGCCGTCCCTCTTTAAACATAAACTCTCTAAAGGAAGATGATGTGTAGTCGTGTGGCAACAAAAATGCTTGTCGCTTTATGGCAATGTGATAAACCAACGTTAATATTTCCTCAATCTTAGCTCATTGAAGCCAGCTGCAAAAATGTGTGGAAAGTGCAGCTCTCGCGCTTTCATTTGTGTTTCAGCGCAAAATTGAAATGTTCTAGTGTTCTGAATTCTATAAGATCTTATCTTTATCTTCTCATCTTGTTATTTGACCTTGAAACAAACAGGAAAAACAATCCAAGCTACAGACCTTACCTACGTTTGGTTTATTGATTATGTACCAGTGAAAATAACATTTTTACGTTTGAATGAAGTCGGAAACAGCTCGCTGTGCAGGTGCCTGCGCTCTCACTGTGGAATCCCGAATGTGGATTAATTTCATGGTGCTTAAAGGGATTTATTGGGAGAAGCGTGTGCATTAAAAAATCTTTAGCCGGACAGAGGCCAGGAACAGTGTCCAGCAGCTCGATGTCCAGCCAATAACGGAAACGCCACTTAGTTCAGACCCACCTTTTGGGCTGATGGAGAATTAAGTGGAAGGCACAGCTGCAGAGGCTCATAAATGTTCATTAGCCGTGCTTCAGCCGGAGGAAATCCAGAATAAACCTAGAGGACGCCAAGACGAAAGGACAACTCCCTGCTTCTCTCCTCTGTGCCTCAGCCAATCAGGACCCAGCACAGGTATCCAATCAGATAAGGTTTTTAATGAGTGTCCAATGATTTTAGCTCAGAGCTGTGGTTTTTGTTAAAGAAACAATAACACATTTTTAACAAGAAACTGTGGCAAAAAATATTTATGATCAAATGTATAATATTATAATAATCAGTTCTAAAGGAAGCAGGCAGCCAGTGAAGTGAAGCTGTAATGGCGTTCTTCACTTCACTGGCTGCCTGTTTCCTTTAGAACTGATTATTACATTTTAATAATTGTTTTTAAATCTGTTAAAGGTTTATCTATTTATTTCCAAATTGTATTTTAAGATTATCTACGGGGAACTCAGAGAAGAAGGTTTCAGTTTCTGCACCAAAGATTTGGAATAATTTAACCACAGATCTGGGCAGCATGGTGGTGCAGCAGGTAGTGTCGCAGTCACACAGCTCCAGGGACCTGGAGGTTGTGGGTTTGATTCCCGCTCCGGGTGACTGTCTGTGAGGAGTTGGTGTGTTCTCCCCGTGTCCGCGTGGGTTTCCTCTGGGTGACTGTCTGTGAGGAGTTGGTGTGTTCTCCCTTTGTCTGCATGGGTTTCCTCCGGGTGACTGTCTGTGAGGACTTCGTGTGTTCTCCCTGTGTCCGCGTGGGTTTCCTCCGGGTGCTCCGGTTTCCTCCCACAGTCCAAAAAACACACGTTGGTAGGTGGATTGGCGACTCAAAAGTGTCCGTAGGTGAATGTGTGTGTCTGTGTTGCCCTGTGAAGGACTGGCGCCCCCTCCAGGGTGTATTCCTGCCTTGCACCCAATGATTCCAGGTAGGCTCAGGACCCACCAGAGCGGTTACAGATAATGAATGAAAGAATGAATAACCACAGATATTCATCAGGCTCTGTTTAAAATAAAATGAAAGATTTACTTTAGATTTTAATCAACTCCTGTTTGTTAAGCTTTTATCTGAGATATTTATTTCTTTTATATTTAGATCTATATTTGAATCTGTATTTCATTAATTTGTTCAATCTTTCACTAACTGTTGCTATTTGCTAATTTCTTTGAACTTTCTTGCCTACATTTACATAATACATAATAATTTACAAAAACTACAAAAACATAATATTATTATATTTATTTCTTTTATATTTATATTCTTTTATATTTAGATCTATATTTGAATCTGTATTTCATTAATTTGTTCAATCTTTCACTAACTGTTGCTATTTGCTAATTTCTTTGAACTTTCTTGCCTACATTTACATAATACATAATAATTTACAAAAATTACAAAAACATAATATTTAACACTTTTATTATTATAAAAAAATATTCAACACTTTTTAATTTGTATAAAATATTTTGAGCTGCATTTTAAATGTATGAAGTGTGTTATATAAATGAAGCTTATTTATTATTATTATTATTAGTAGTAGTAGTAGTATGTTCTGGAAAAGCATAATAATTTAACTTAAATTTTGCATGTTTTATATTTAACTAGATGCCTCCAGTGGAAGTGAATGTATTTAACGTGGACTGACTGTTAAAGAGATGAGGAGCTCTGAGTAAAACCTGATTTCTTAGTTTTAAAACCAAGAGCTCTGACCATGAATAATACCAGTGAGTCTTAAGTGATTTCCCAGAAGCCCTGGGTGACATCTGCGGTTCCTGAGAGTTCTGAATGGGAGTTCAGGATAATGCGGATTAATGTGGGGAGCTTTAAAACATAAAGGTCCAGACTCATCCTTTAGATGTGTGTGATTATTGGAACGTGGACTGCTGTTTGTTGCCGCTGGCATGGCGCTTTCCTCTTAAAAGACCTTGTGCTTTATCTTTGATGTTTGAGTAGTTTTAGGAACCACGAAAACTCTCTGTACCCTTGGCTATGTTTGTGACTGGCATATGTAGATGTGCATGCTCTGATTCGGCTGTTTCTCTTTTGAAGATGCATGTCAAAGGTGTGTATTTTGTAAGGCTTAAGAAGGCTTTACACTAGATGCTAGAACATTGCTGTGAGAATCTGATTGCATTCGGCAATTAATTCTCTTAAATTCTGTTAAATCTGTTAGACCCTGATTTGATTGAATTCAGCCTTCACATAATCATCAATGAAGGCCAAGGACCTTGGTGATTAGTTCTGTATTACACTCAACAGTCCAACTCATCACATAGGAACTGTGTCCTCTGGAGTGATGGAGTTCCACTGGGATGAGTTCATCACTCCAGAGGACAGAGTTCCACTGTTCCACACACCAGAGGAACTCCAGCACACCCGAGAACACTGTTCCACACATCAGTGCTGGGGGAGCTTACGTTCTTGAGCAGCTGCTCTAAAGTGTCATGTGGTTCTGTTGAGATTAAAGCAGAGCAGGACCGTAGTTAGCATGCTAATGCTAATGCTGACTCTGAAGGGTGTTCTGTCCTGAAGTTGCTGAGGAAGGAATTCCGAGTCTGATCCTCTCTGACCACGCTCACACTCTGAGCCTCATATAACCCTGTGGAGCGCTAAAGTTAGCGCTACACACTTAACCTAGCCAGGGCAGTGCTGCAGAGTCACATGTCGCTAGAGTCTTTATCTCATTCAACTCATTTATCTTATTAGCCAGTGTACCTACAGCAAGCAAAGGCTTAATGAGCCTCAATTACAGCAGCACCCACCAAAGATGCCCCCCCCCCCCCCCCCACTCCCACCCCAACCCACTGAGGACATCCCCATTAACACTCAGCACCCACCAAGGACCCCCTAACACTCAGCACCTAATAATTGCCTTTTCCCAGATCCTTTTTTTTCTTTACAGCTCCACATTCTTTTAGGTTTTAGGTTTTACATTTAAAGGTTAATACAAGTGCTGCACTAAACTAATTGTAAACACGGCCGCCTACATGTGGGGGACCCGCACTATGGAGCATAAATGAACAAGCTGTTTTCTTGTTTAGCTCCTACAAGTTGCCCCTGATATGTAGTGTGTAAATAAGAAATAATCACTTTGATGAACGTTATTTGCTTCTTGTTGGTGGTTTAAAATGATGTTTTCCTCCTTTAAACAATGTTTTTGTCTGAGTGCTGAGGGAGGGGAGCTGTGGTCTGTTGGTGGTGTATAAGAGCTTCTGGTTTCAGAGACATAAAAACACCACAAAACCACAGATGCAACCAAACCATAATAACACACTCAGCATCCAGGGTGCGGTCTTGTTCCTTCAGAATTATTTGATCGTTTGACAAGTTTTAAGATGATTTTACCTTAAAAGGTGATCCACGTTTCCAGAGATGGGACAAAATAACTGGTACAAGGTATCCCTAATGAAATTGACCCTTATAAAGATACTAAATTATTTATTTTATTTATGAAAGTCACAGACCTGTGCGGTGGCAACTGAGTGTGGCAGAGCTGGGTTTTTTCCAAGGAAAACACAAGCACTTTCAGCTGAAATATTGATGCACAGAACATTTGTGTTATTCGGAGCAGTGCTGGACCAGAGGCTAGTTTACGGGTAAAAATGAAAAAAAAAAAGTCAAACTTAAAGCAAAACACAACAGACTCAGCAAAACAGGAGAGACGCAGGTATTTCTGGAGGCTTTAGAAAAATACTGCTGAGTAAATCATGCGTTAATCATAATGTGGTCATTTTGGCTGTGTCCGTCACATTTTCACACACAAAGAGCAGTTTGCGTATTCAGTTCCACTGGAGGGCTCTTGGCATTGAGCATGGTTAGTTTAGGCTGATGTGCAGCTGCTCCAGAGTACCTCATGTCATTTGATGTTGTTCTATAAAGTTGAACACAGGGCCTTGGTTGTGATGGGGGTTTAGTTGCTTAAAAGACAATATATTGAACACAAAGAATGTCTACTCTCACAGGGCTAGGAGTACAATAGCGATTTAGCAGTTGTGTGTTTATTGTGAAGTTAAATTTATAATATAAACTTCCTAAATCCCCAGTGCTGATAATAATAATAATAATAATAATAAAATATGCAGATCGGGAGATCGGGACAGTGTGTTCTGGCTTTGTGTTTTTTGGGTCATAGCCTGAATAATGGCATTAACTGCTGTAAAGGATTGAGTAATTAAACACTCTTTCACTCCGAACTTTCTTATTTTCTGTGCGTTCTTTGTAAATCTTTGGGATTAAATTAACTGTAAACATTTCTTTATACAGAATCACTTAAAGGAAAAATGTAGAGAGTAAATGAACGTTACACTAGAGTTAACTGCCCTTAAATTTTTACTCACATAAAAGTATGTATGTACGTTCGTAAAAAAAAGATGATTACTATCATCTGTAAACTGGAAATAAACAGTGAAAATGATTTCTTTTGTGTCTTTGTTTTTGTTGTGTAATTTCATAAACTCAGTTCTTAGCGCTAGCGACTATGCTAACTGTCTCCATAACAACAAGTGGAGGGCCTCAGGGAACAGAAATAAACATGGAGATTTCAGTGAATAAAATGCAGCGTTTTTAGCAGGAATTTTCAGTTTTGGCCCTTAATTAAAAAATACCATTAATTCCCATAGTTATATATTTGTATCTGGTGGTATTTTGTAACTTTGAAATCAGTGGCGGATGCTGGTCTTTCAAGGAGGGGAAGCTCAATTTCGGCCTACATCATAAAATGTGTCGGTTTATTTATACGTAAATTCTACCCTCCGTTCCTTTTCAAGAAAATGATCTGTGACCCTGTCGTACCAACAACGCGTCTTTTCCAGGGACTTGACTAGTGTCCTCTCAATGGCCAGCAGAGCTAGGCTTAAACGGCCTTGGCCCATGTGAAGTGTGTCCGCCTGTGAGTGCTTTGTGACGGTGGAGGGGCTCAGCAGCACCCGCTGGACAGAAACTGCGATAGAAGTCAGAAAGAGTGTCCAAAGCAGCTACAAAAAGACCCCACCAGAAATAGAAGCTCGATTTGTCGCTAGTCGTTTTTAAAAAAGAAAATACAGCCAAGAGGTTTAAGAAAGTCTGGTTCAACTCAGAACAAAATGAAAATGTAATGCTCCCACGGATCTCTACACCAAAGGATCGCTGATTCGCTCATTTCGCTGTCAATCAAAAAGGGATTCAGCCTCAGACAGATCATCATGCAGAAGCTGAGCGTCCGGGCCAGCCGAGGCCAGCCCACTGCCCATAGACCCCCAGAGGCGCTGAGCGTCCGATGGGCGGGACAAAGCCCAGCATTTATCCAATGACTCGTCTCGTTTCCCTGCGCTTCGCTGCTTCGCTATTGAACTCTGTGGAAGCTCAGCGTCCTCACTGTTTAAATCACTGTGAAGGGAATGATTGAGAGGAAAGCCACGTCTTTACCAGTGATAAGAAGCTGAATCTGAACAAAAGTTGAGCGCGTTGTAGTGCATATTTATTCAATGACATGTACACACAACAGTATATATTTGATCTCTTATTTTTTGACATTTTAGGGGAAGCAGAGCTTCCCTTGCAGTCTTAGAGCAATCGCCTCTGTTTGAAATATACTCTAATGTTCAACGTTACCACATAAAAAATACCATGATACAGTAATAAATACCTTGGTAATTTTATGGACTATCATTACAGCCTTGATCACATATATTTTACATATTATTATTATTTATTACACATATTATTTCATATTCCATGAAAAAGAAATCAACATTAGATTGTATTAGAGTCTACTGTAGAATAGTTTATTAAAATAAGAGATTCAAAATAAGCATATGAAATATAAGGATGTATACGGAGATAATAAAACTAAGACTAAAAAAAAGCAAAAATTGAGATCCAAATAAAAAGATATAAAAGAAATTTTAAAATAAAACTGGAATAAGACAAATGTAAAGTGTAAACTCAAACCAGTTTTTATATTGCAACTTTGACTCGCAATTTAATAATGTAAAATGTGAAATGTGATAATAATGTAAAAGTGAAATGTGTGTGTGTGTGTGGGTCTCTATCTGGGATTAAATTTTGGCGGATGGTCATGGAGTATTATTATTCTCTATAGTGTTCATGGGGGATGTTTAAAGCTCTCAGGTCGTGTAGATTTAAGCACCTTTGGATTTAAGGGTCAGTGTTTTGATCTCTTAATCCTGCTCACGCTGACTGAGCAAAAACACAAAACTCGCAGTTCAGTCAGAGAAAACCTCAGAAGATAAAGGGCCTTTATTCTATATTCCCCTGTGTATTATTGTCCACTGAGGTGCAGTAATAGTCCCTTATTTAAATAGAATTTATGGTTGTGTAGAGAAACACTTTCTGCCTTAAAGTATCTCTGAGTAAGTCTCTCTCTGTGTGTGTGTGTGTGTGTGTGTGTAGGACAGGTATCCTCAAATCTCTGCGTTTACCTCACTGTGAACTCTTAGAGGCCCTCCCTTTCCCCCCCAGCGCTAAGTCGTCTTAGTGCACTGCTATCACTGTCTGATCCTCAGAGCTGATCTCTGCCGCAGGAGGATTGTGATCACGATAACGTGGAAGTGTTTGGAAACTACTAGAATGCAGAAGAACTGTAGTGTGGAAATATGTGGATGCAGTTCTGGGATGTGATAATATTTAGACAGTAATTGGGTGCAGTTCTGGGATGTGATGGTGGCTGCACAGTATTTGCCAGTGAGAGAGAGTGAGACAGAGAGAGAAAGAGACAGAAAACAAAGTTTAGGGATAGATGAAAGAAAGACAGAATAAGATACAGAGGGAGAAAATAATGAGAGGGAAGGGGTAAGAGTGAGTGAGTGAGAGAGAGAGAGGGACAGAGAGCAAGTGTGAGAGAGATGAGTGAGTGAGAGATGGACAGAAAGATGAGTGAAATGAGTGAGTGAGTGAGTGAGTGAGTGAGAGAGAAAGGGAGATAGAGAGACTGGTTGAGCCTCACTGCTCGGTGTAATGTTTCTGTGGTGATGGAGCGCTGTGTGGATGGACTTCATTACGGAGGCTCAGCGCCGGAGCGAATTCCTTGTGTCGCTCCATCACAGAGCGTATGAGGCGTGAACATGCGCTACCCATAATGCCACTGGCCTCAGGGGAGGGGGAGGGCAGCCCCCTCGGCTAAGTTCTGCATTAGTGTTAGCTGCAGGAAAAGCCCAGGGTGTCATTTATAAAACATTCCCTCCAACAGATTTCAAAATCATTAAAAACCGTAAAATGTTTCCCATGAGTTTGAGAAGTGATTGGTCACTAAAGGATAGACGGACGGAGGGAAGGATGGGCACCAGCACTGAGGTGCTTCAGGAGCTTGGGGTTTTATAGGCTAAATGGGAGGAGCTAATTTGCTGTAGGCTGAATAGGCGGGGCTACACTGCGGTAGGCTGAATGGGAGGAGCTAATATGTTGTAGATTGAATGGGTGGGGCTACACTGCAGTAGGATGAATGGTCAGTGAGATGAACCATGATCATGGTTCTGATATAAATATTTAAAGCATCTATATCACAGAAAACTTTTTCCTTGTTTTTTGACACAAGATTTTTAAAGAAATTTCAGAATTAACTTTTGATGATATGTGCTCTAGAAACACCCACAGGTGAAATCAAGGTCAGCTCAGAAGATTTTTTGAGAAAGAATTGACCGAGGGGTGTGTGGGGGGTCATATAAAGATATAAAGATGCTGCGCTCGATCATTGTTTGTGTTTGATGATCCTCAGCAGAGTGTCCAGGGTATCAGTCAGGTGACGGCCAGGTAATGGTGTGGTAACGGTCAGGTAATGGTGAGGTTACATTCAGGTAACAGTGAAGCAATGGTGGGGTAAAGTTCAGGTAACAGTGAAGCAATGGTGGGGTAATATTCAGGTAACAGTGAAGTAATGGTGAGGTAATATTCAGGTAACAGTGAGGTAATGGAGAGGTAACATTCAGGTAACAGTGAGGTAATGGTAGGGTAATATTCAGGTAACAGTGAGGTAATGGTGGCGTAATATTCAGGTAACAGTGAGGTAATGGTAGGGTAATATTCAGGTAACAGTGAGGTAATGGTGGGGTAATATTCAGGTAACAGTGAAGTAATGGTGAGGTAATATTCAGGTAACAGTGAGGTAATGGAGAGGTAACATTCAGGTAACAGTGAGGTAATGGTAGGGTAATATTCAGGTAACAGTGAGGTAATGGTGGCGTAATATTCAGGTAACAGTGAGGTAATGGTAGGGTAATATTCAGGTAACAGTGAGGTAATGGTAGGGTAATATTCAGGTAACAGTGAGGTAATGGTAGGGTAATATTCAGGTAACGGTGAAATAATGGTGAGGTAACATTCAGGTAACAGTGAAGTAATGGTGAGGTAATATTCAGGTAACAGTGAGGTAATGGTGAGGTAATGTTCAGGTAACAGTGAGGTAATGGTGGGTTAATATTCAGGTAACAGTGAAGCAATGGTGAGGTAATATCCAGGTAACAGTGAAGCAATGGTGAGGTAATATCCAGGTAACAGTGAGGTAATGGTGGGGTAATATTCAGGTAACAGTGAAGTAATGGTGAGGTAATATTCAGGTAACAGTGAGGTAATGGTGAGGTAATATTCAGGTAACAGTGAAATAATGGTGAGGTAACATTCAGGTAACAGTGAGGTAATGGTGAGGTAATATTCAGGTAACAGTGAAATAATGGTGAGGTAACATTCAGGTAACAGTGAGGTAATGGTGGGGTAATGTTCAGGTAACAGTGAAGTAATGGTGAGGTAATATTCAGGTAACAGCGAGGTAATGGTGAGGTAATATTCAGGTAACAGTGAGGTAATGGTGAGGTAATATTCAGGGAATGCTGAGGTAATGTTCAGGTAACAGTCAGTGTTCATATCACCAGATGCTGGCTGTGGTTTGCTTGAAAAGCCAAAATTCGTATTAAAAAAAGAAATTAACCGAGTTAAAGTTTTGCGGAGTGTGTTCTGCAGACCCCTCCCAGCCGTGATGTTTAAAGGGCCTGTGTTATTATAGTAATCTGTATGTTCCCGTTCCCTGTGCCTGCAGACAGAAGGATGTGTTCAGGGCAGGGTTTGTTGCTGTCCGGCCGATGCCGACTGTGGTTTGTGTGGAACTCCTTACAAAGGCAGCAGAATGGTGTTAAAGCGCTTTTATAAATGCCACCTGCTGCGGATCAGTGTGTAATCGCTCAGACTTGAAGGTCATCACATCAGCGGCGCCTAAATGGGAATTTTTCCGCTGAATCCTGCTCGTGTTTACGGCCTTTCCATGAGCTGGCTCTTGTCCAGGGATTTTTCGGAGGGTCCGGTGACGGCTTTCCCGGTGACGCAGCTCTCTTAAATTTATTTACAGTTCGACTCTGCTTTCGGTCCTCACCGTCTCAGTCTGAGGGTTCTCATTCTTTCTGAGATTATTGTGAGAATATTAAGAATATTCAACAATTTTATTTAGCTATTTGTGCTTATTTTAAGTCATTATTTTGTGAAAGCAGCAGAAATTGGATTTGTTTTGAGAAATAACGTGGATAATTACACTCTTTTTAAGAAATGTGGCTTCTGCCTAATTTAATAAAAACTGATCTAAAAACATCTGAAAAGAGGAATAACACCTACACTCAGAAAAACAGTCTCTGTGGTGGAGCCTTTAGTGGAATGTTTACAGTACCTTTAATTAGGGAACATAATTATACTGTGTTCTATAATAAATGTAGATGTAAAAGTTGTGATGATGTCATACGCGCCCTTTCATCTCCAGAACTAATATTATGTTCTTTTATTTGACACTGTTGTAAAATGAATGATTACAAATATCCCCCTCTCCTTCTGGAGAATGTAATGAACCTTTAGGGAACACAACTGGTCTTTAACACCACTGCTGTACCTTTAAAGATACACTACACTGTTTGTACCTTTAGTGAAAGTAATGTACCTCTACCGTACCTTTATTTCTCACAGTGTGTTATAATCTCATTAGAGTAACATTGGAGAAATTAACTAGATTTAAGATGATATCACTTTCCAAGGCATCATTTTGTTGCAGTGTGAGCTCCGTATTATTTTTAGAAGTCTGAGGATGAGAGGAGGACAGAGAAAAGGAAAACAGAAGTAACCAAGACAACAGCGGAGTCCACGTCTTCTCGGCTGCGTCCTGGCTGCGGATGAGTAATGTGATCACTTTCTCGAAAATAAGGGCAGGAGCCTGACTGTCACGTCCCTCCTTTCATTTCTCACCAAAGAGAAGGAGACGGAGACATAATTGCGCTTGTTGTTTTAGACAAACGACGGAGGAATGAGATTCCTTTGGTCGTGAAAGAGAAGATGAACACACTGCTCACACTCAGGAGAAAAATAATAACAACAACAACACACTGAGAGCGTCAGCTTCTGTAAACACCCTGTTTACTCACTGTACAGCATCATCAAATCAGATGGGAAACTCACCAGGCCCCCAGCACTGGTGTGTGGAACAGTGGAACTGTGTTCTCTGGAGTGATGGTGTTCCTCTGGTGTGTGGAACAGTGGAACTGTGTTCTCTGGAGTGATGGGGTTCCTCTGGTGTGTGGAACAGTGGAACTGTGTTCTCTGGAGTGATGGAGTTCCTCTGGTGTGTGGAACAGTGGAACTGATTTCTCTGGAGTGATGGGGTTCCTCTGGTGTGTGGAACTGTGTTCTCTGGAGTGATGGGGTTCCTCTGGTGTGTGGAACAGTGGAACTGTGTTCTCTGGAGTGATGGGGTTCCACTGGTGTGTGGAACAGTGGAACTGTGTTCTCTGGAGTGATGGGGTTCCACTGGTGTGTGGAACAGTGGAACTGTGTTCTCTGGAGTGATGGTGTTCCTCTGGTGTGTGGAACAGTGGAACTGTGTTCTCTGGAGTGATGGGGTTCCACTGGTGTGTGGAACAGTGGAACTGTGTTCTCTGGAGTGATGGGGTTCCACTGGTGTGTGGAACAGTGGAACTGTGTTCTCTGGAGTGATGGGGTTCCACTGGTGTGTGGAACAGTGGAACTGTGTTCTCTGGAGTGATGGAGTTCCTCTGGTGTGTGGAACAGTGGAACTGATTTCTCTGGAGTGATGGGGTTCCTCTGGTGTGTGGAACTGTGTTCTCTGGAGTGATGGGGTTCCTCTGGTGTGTGGAACTGTGTTCTCTGGAGTGATGGTGTTCCTCTGGTGTGTGGAACAGTGGAACTGTGTTCTCTGGAGTGATGGGGTACCTCTGGTGTGTGGAACAGTGGAACTGTGTTCTCTGGAGTGATGGGGTTCCTCTGGTGTGTGGAACTGTGTTCTCTGCAGTGATGGGGTTCCTCTGGTGTGTGGAACAGTGGAACTGTGTTCTCTGGAGTGATGGGGTTCCTCTGGTGTGTGGAACTGTGTTCTCTGCAGTGATGGGGTTCCTCTGGTGTGTGGAACTGTGTTCTCTGCAGTGATGGGGTTCCTCTGGTGTGTGGAACAGTGGAACTGTGTTCTCTGGAGTGATGGGGTTCCACTGGTGTGTGGAACAGTGGAACTGTGTTCTCTGGAGTGATGGGGTACCTCTGGTGTGTGGAACAGTGGAACTGTGTTCTCTGGAGTGATGGGGTTCCTCTGGTGTGTGGAACTGTGTTCTCTGCAGTGATGGGGTTCCTCTGGTGTGTGGAACAGTGGAACTGTGTTCTCTGGAGTGATGGGGTTCCACTGGTGTGTGGAACAGTGGAACTGTGTTCTCTGGAGTGATGGGGTTCCTCTGGTGTGTGGAACTGTGTTCTCTGCAGTGATGGGGTTCCTGTGGTGTGTGGAACAGTGGAACTGTGTTCTCTGGAGTGATGGGGTTCCTCTGGTGTGTGGAACAGTGGAACTGTGTTCTCTGGAGTGATGGGGTTCCTCTGGTGTGTGGAACAGTGGAACTGTGTTCTCTGGAGTGATCAGATCCTCACAAACAAAATGTGGCTGTTGATTAAATGCAAAAATAAATAAACCACCAAAACTGGAGATACTGGGTTTTGTTGCAAAAGTGTCTTCTGTGTTTAAAAATAACATCTAACCGCAGTGGAATGAAGACGTGGTTCATTTTAATAGACCTGGCAGGTTTTGTGTGTGTGTGTATGCGTGTGTGTGTGTGTGTGTGTGTGTGTTACAGAGTGAACCGGATGCTGTGATTGGATAAGAGCTGAGCTGAGGGTCAGGTTTACGCCCCCTGGCCTTTCTCTAATCTCTCTGATCAATGTCCAGTCCGTTTATGAGGGGTGGGGGCGCATGCCAGTGTGTGTGTGTGTGTGTGTGTGTGTGTGTGTGTGTGTGTATGCGTGTGTGTGTGTGTGTGTGAGAGAAATCTTACGGACGTCCACCTGTTGTTTTTTAGCTTAGGGTCCATCCCACTCTGTGTGTAACAGTGTGTCTCAGTTATAAGACACTGTAACACACTCCACTACATCTGTGTCTGTGTGTATTTCTGTCCCAGTGTCTCATATATGATCCCCCACCCCCGGTCCTGTACTGAGTCCTGTTGCCTTAACCTCTGTCAAAAACTTTAAAATAAACTGGGACGCTGGATATGAGCTTAAAGCAACACTAGGTAATACTTTTATCTTAAAACTCCAGCTTCAAAATCTTTGTGACACTTCACAGAGCTGTAATAGGGAGAATAAAGCCTCTGTTGCTGCTTCTCTGGCCTCAGCACAGCAGAAACTGCACTATGTATTAGTGTGATACATAGATTATTACGTAGTGTTGCTTTAAGCACATTTCCTTTGGAAATGTCCTGGCTGCGAGGTGTTGAATGTGTTGGAGCTTCAGGATGATCGTCACAACAATGACGTCTCGATGAAACTGAAGTGTGCAGAAATGTAGAAAAATATTCAATATTTTTGGTTGGAAAAATGACTGACTGCACCTTTAATTATTTCAAGCTCCTGCTGAGGGTCCAGTGCAGAAACGTCCCACTGTAACTCCAAATAAACCGTTCTGTTTTAACTTCTAGAGTGGAAGTTTTTGTTGAAAGTCGTCTGGAGTTCACGCAGCTCCAGGAGGAGACGCCTGCGCTCGGAGCCTCTGCGACGCACAGGGACATGATGCTGCGTCTGCGCTAAACGCAGCTGATTGCTGAGCTGAGCCTCCAGGACAGAGCTTGTTTTTTTTCCAGCCTGTTATCGGCGAGGTCCGCTGCTAATGAGAGAGGGCGCTCTGTGAGGGGGCCGCTGGCGCTCGGGCGCCTCGTGTCGTGTTTAAAGAGCCTCTCCTGCGTGTGCTGCGTAAATGAGCGCAGCAGCAGCTCCTGGTGTTGACTGAGGTCAGAGCAAAGACGGTGCGCTGCAGTGGGGCTCAGAGGTCACTGCACATCTCCACACAGATTAGACCTGCATCAGTAGCACAGCGGTGATCAGAAATAATAATCAATTATTACTGAATATTAGTTGTAAATATTAGTTGTTATATATTAGGAATTAATGTAAAAAAAACTTTAATGTGAGCATTAACACACTACACACACACAGCTGTAAACACTAATAAGAGTCATAAATATATTTAACACACGTCTGCTCATTACTCTCTCTCTGTGTGTGTGTGTGTGTGTGTGTGTGTGTACATCCATGGACTCTGACGATGCATTTGAGTTTGTCAGTTACCATTACACACACACACACACACACACACACACACACACACGCACACACTGCAGATATCTCTATTTCTCCTGTCTTTCTGTCTTCCCTCAATCTTTTTATGCTTTCCTTCTGTGTGCTCTTTTTCCTCTCACTCTCTCTCTCCCCCCCCCTCTCTCTCTCACCCTCTCTCTCTCTCTCGCCCTCTCTCTCTCTCCCTCTCTCTCTCTCTCTCTCTCTCTCTCTCTCTCGCCCTCTCTCTCTCTCGCCCTCTCTCTCTCTCTCTCTCTCTCTCTCTCTCTCTCTCTCTCTCCCTCTATTTCTCTCTCTCTCGCCCTCTCTCTCTCTCTCCCTCTCTCTCTCTCTCTCTCTCTCTCTCTCCCTCTCTCTCTCTCTCTCTCTCTCTCTCTCTCGCCCTCTCTCTCTCTCTCTCTCTCTCTCTCCTCTCTCTCTCTGTCTCTCTCTCGCCCTCTCTCTCTCTCTCCCTCTCTCTCTCTCTCTCTCTCTCTCTCTCTCTTAAAACCCTTTATTTTGAGTAAATGAGTTTATGTTTTTATAGAAAGTCTGTATTGTGTTTGGCGTGATGCCGCAGCGCTGAGAGCTTAATGTTCCTCGCTGAGAGACGCTGTGTGTAAACATTACAACCTCCAAAAAGGCTAATATTTTATGATAAAGTTGGTGCTTTATGGGAAACTTTCACTGTTGATATTTTTAGAATCAGAAGCTGGAATTTATTAGAAGTTTACATCATTTTTACAGCCCAGCCATAACATTAAAACCACCTCCCTGTTCCTACACTCAACTGTCCCCACTGTCCCCTCTCTCAGCTCCACCGTCCCCTCACTGTCCCCTCTCTCAGCTCCACCGTCCCCTCACTGTCCCCTCTCTCAGCTCCACTGTCCCCTCACTGTCCCCTCTCTCAGCTCCACTGTCCCCTCACTGTCCCCTCTCTCAGCTCCACTGTCCCCTCACTGTCCCCTCTCTCAGCTCCACTGTCCCCTCACTGTCCCCTCTCTCAGCTCCACTGTCCCCTCACTGTCCCTTCTCTCAGCTCCACTGTCCCCTGACTGTCCCCTCTCTCAGCTCCACTGTCCCCTCACTGTCCTCTCTCTCTGCTCCACTGTCCCCTCACTGTCCCCTCTCTCAGCTCCATTGTCCCCTCACTGCCCCCTCTCTCGGCTCCACTGTCCCCTCACTGTCCACTCTCTCTGCTCCACTGTCCCCTCACTGTCCCCTCTCTCAGCTCCACTGTCCCCTCACTGTCCCCTCTCTCAGCTCCACTGTCCCCTCACTGTCCACTCTCTCTGCTCCACTGTCCCCTCACTGTCCCCTCTCTCAGCTCCACTGTCCCCTCTCTCAGCTCCACTGTCCCCTCACTGTCCTCCCTCTCAGCTCCACTGTCCCCTTTCTGTCGCCTCTCTCAGCTCCACTGTCCCCTCTCTGTCCCCTCTCTCAGTTCCACTGTCCCCTCTCTCGGCTCCACTGTCCCCTCACTGTGCCTCTGTAGTTCTACAGTTACAGACTGTAGTCCATCTGTTGCTCTGTATACTTTGTTAGTCCCCCTGTTCTCCAGCGCTCAGGACCCCCACAGAGCAGGTGTGATGTGGTGGTGGATCATTCTCAGTGCTGCAGTTAGTGTGTGTTGTGCTGGTGCCAGTGGATCAGACACAGCAGTGCTGCTGGAGGTTTTAAACCTCTCGGTGTCACTGCTGGACTGAGAATAGTCCACCGACCAAAAACATATCATTTTCATGAAATTTAACAGATAAAAGGCTCTAAAAGAAACACATTTACAAACTAGGCTCAAAACCTCTGTATCCAGTGAGTGCCTGTGGTGCTGGGGGAGGTTGTGGAGAGGCGGAGGTGCAGGAGGTGAGGTGTCGGATATTAAACGCTTGTTAAAAAACGAGCAGAATTCACCAAATTGAGCTTTAGATCATAAAACGCTGTGCCTCCTTCCTCTGCCAGCTGCGAGGGTAAACCACAGAGAATAAATCTTCACTCTCCCCTCAGGCCTGGACACTTACAGCAGCCTGGACAATCAGCGCAAATGGACCGTCACATCACACCCCGAAATAAATATAAACATAAAAACACCTGCACATCCACACGAGAGAGAAATGATGGAGAACGGAGGAGTGGGCTGTGAGGTCTGTAGAAGCTGAAGTGTTCCACAGAGAGATGATCAGGTTATTGATCGCTCAGCTTTTTTCCACCAATGAGGAACTGCTTCTGTTCCCCGTAGAAACTAAGCTGGAACCGTTCTGCACATTTCCACCAACGGAAAGAGGTTCCTGAGCCAGAAAAGTTTGTTCAAAGCTGGAACCAAAGAACAGTGGGTTCTTTAGCAGGAATCGCGATGGCATCCGTGAGTGAGTCAAAATAAAAAAGCTCCAGAAGGAGCTCAGAGCCTCAAATAAAGTGTTATGGCACAGTCTCTGTTCTCATTGTTCTCTCTTCTCTCTTTGCTCTTTGTTCTCACTGTTCTCTCTCTATTCTTTCTGTTCTCTCTTCTCTCTCTCTGTTCTCTCTTCTCTCCCTGTTCTCTTTGTTCTCTCTTCTCTCTTTGTTCTCTCTTCTCTCTCTGTTCTCTTTTTTCTTTCTTCTCTCTTTGTTCTGTCTTCTCTCTCTGTTCTCTCTTCTCCCTCCTGTCTATGTTTTTTTCTCTGGTCTCTCTCTCTTCATTTTGTTCTCATTGTCCTCTCCCTATTCTCTCTGTTCTTTCTTCTCTCTCTGTTCTCTCTCTGTTCTCTTTGTTCTCACTGTCTTCTCCTTATTCTCTCTGTACTCTCTACTCTCTGTTCTCTTTGTTCTCTTCGTTCTCACTGTTCTCTCTTTTCTCGTTCTGTTCTGGATCTCAGCATCATTACAATGTGTTTATCTCTGCATCATTACAATGTGTTTATCATATCTCGCTCTGATCTGACCGCGCTGTAAACAGTGGATAAACCATGACTCTGCCCTGACTCTGGAGCTGAATTCAGGCACAGCACTGTAACCCAGCCCCACGGCAGTGATGTATCCTGGGTTCCCATCAAAACTGGTGGTCTGTTTGAAAAAGAACGTCTGCTGCTTCCTCTTTAAAGAAACTGAGCGCCTTCTTCTGGACGGTTCTGTTCTGATTGGTTCTTAATATCAGTAAAAGGTTAATGTTGTCTCACACTGATATTTTCACCTCATCAGTATTTTGCCTTAAAGACCACCAGCCTGAGCTTGGACCGTAACAAACCACAGTTAAGAGGTTTTTATGGTGATGGTTTTGATCTGGTGTAGCAAAGACGATAAAAATAGGGTCATAAAATTTATAATCATCAAACCTAGTTTTATACAGAAATAAACGTCTTTAACCCGTGTGATATGAAGGAAATTCATCGTACACAAAACGCCTAGAGCACCTTTAAAGCAGTAGTTCATTAAAACCTCAAATTTCCCCCCATTTCTCCACAACAATGCAGTAAAACAACTTTTTTTTTAGAAATGTTTACCTGCAGCAGCTAATAATAATTGATCTGTAAGTAGTGACAGTAATAAAAGCTTGTTTTAGGCTAAGCTTTAGCTTTGATGTGTCAGATGAATGTGTCCAGAGTAACCACAGGCACAGAAGTGGACACGTGTTGTTTTTAGAACTTAAATTCAACTAAATTATATCCAGCGTTTTGAATGTGTTGGTTGTTGACAGAAGGAGTTCCATATCGGCCACCTGATTGGTCGCTGCCAAACCCATTCGTATAAAGTTTGTGCAGGGGATTTTTAGTTCGTTAGAGAGCAGGACATCCACACCAGGAGGTAAAGGGTTAAAGACAATGACGGTCTCCTCGGACTGGAAGCGATGGCACTTACATCATCACTCCATCATCAGAGAGGAGACACAGAAGCACTCTCCGCAGTAACCATCATTTCCCTCTTACATTCATCAGGGGGAGAGAGGAGTGGGGGTGGGGGGGTGTACGGAGGGTGGGGCAGAGTCAGGATTAATGGACACTTCATGCCTTTTTCTACCCACTGTCTTTACATCAGTGCATCAGTGTGAAACTGTATCAGTGCCTTACCCTCTGTCTGTATCTGTACATGCCTCAAATACCTCATTATTTCCACACTCACCTCCACTGACCACCACCAAGTCACACCTGATCTGTGGTGGAGATGTTCACAATGTTCACAATGTCCCAGTCCAGTCTAAAGGCAGTATAACATACAAAAGGCCAATGTGGTGTAGCGTAGAGATATACTGCATACATATATCTGTGTGTGATCTGCAGATAATAAAAATAAACTATGAGCAAAACAGAAGCAATATCACTTTTGTTTTGTGTTGTATATAAAATACTAACTATGTATGAAACAGCACTGTATTTTATAGAGAGCTGCAGTGAAAGCTGAGCGCCTCGTGTAAACTGAACAGAACTCTCCAGGAGTGGTTTAGAGTTTGATGTGGTCAGTGTCTTTAATTAGTTTCCCACGGTAGTTGCACATTTACAGTCTTCTCTTATATCCCACGGTGCTCCCCCTAAAGCCTCGCTACTCTGGTCTGTCTACTCTTTGCTCACTGAAATCACTCTCACGGATGAAGGGGCTGTGTCCCAAATCAACAAAGTAAAGTATAGAGAGAGCAATGCAGAAGGAGAGACGCTTATATTTCACAGGAGTCAGTTGGGACGAGTTAAAAGTTGAGTCTGAAGTTTCTCAAACTCAAATGCCCATCTCTGCTCTGTGTGGGTGCAGTGGGCGTCCTATGGCGGTGCTGTGGGCATCCTGAGGGGGTCCTGTGGGGGTGCTGTGGGCGTCCTGTGGGGGTGCTGTGGTGTTCCTGTGAGGGTGCTGTGGGGGTCCTGTGGGGGTGCTGTGGGCGTCCTATGGGTGTGCTGTGGGGCTCCTGTGGGGGTGCTGTGGGCGTCCTGTGGGGGTCCTGTGGGGGTCCTGTGGGGTTCCTGTGGGCGTCCTTTGGGTGTGCTGTGGGGTTCCTGTGGGGGTGCTGTGGGCGGCCTATGGGGTCATGTGGGGGTGCTGTGGGGTTCCTGTGGGGGTCCTGACCATTGAAGAACATTGGGAAAGCAAAGTAAAGTGACCTTTTGAATCTCTGAACATCGAGTTTTGGATTCTGTTTTTTTAAAAACAGTATTATTCCCCACTTACTACATTTCTGATTATTTTCTTGTGTTTACAGCACTGTTTAAAAGACTTAGACACCTACGATTAATATTAATATTTAAAATAATCAATATTAACTTCCTTGTGAGCGTGGTGCTTGTATAAAATCATATGTAGTTACATTAAATACCAAAACATAAATATAGCAAAATGTTTGTTCTGGAAAGTAGTAGTAACTGTGTTGTGAGAGAGTGAAGAACGAAGTGTGTTTACAGATGTTCTCTTTGATCGTATGGATTTGTTTAATGAACAGCACACTTGATTCAACACAATGAAGTATTACCCACTAAAACTAGGGATTGGACTCTCTCTCTCTCTCTCACACACACACACACACACACACACACACTATCACACTCGCTGGAATAATGGGTTTGTGTTTATTCTGATATTAGGGTTTGATTATTATTATTTAAATATCATTTACCAATGCGTCTAAGACCTTTGCCCAGTGCTGTGTATTTCGCCCTGATGTTCATGTACAGTTTTAGGGTATTTTTATGCACTGGAAACACATATTTCATTATTACATATTGGTTTTTCCGTTTGAGCAGCAGAGCCGAGGAGTAAATAATCATCTCCTGCCCCTCGTTCCCGAGCTGTGGCCCTTTAAGAGCCGGAATAATGGCTGTGTGATGAAGGGCTTCCTCCAGCGAGTGATTCATGAGTTTATTCAGAAAGTGCTAATTCACATTATTTATGTCTGTGTTCAGTCTTTAGTGAAATAAGCCTCAGAGTGACGCTGAGCACTCGCCGAGTCTCTTCACTGTTTACAGCACATTTCACAATATTATCCACATCTGACCCCTGAGACATGTCCGCTCCAGCTCTGTGTCCATTCTGTCTCCGGGTCAGGGGGAGGGTCTACATTACACTGAGAGAGAGAGAGAGAGAGAGAGAGAGAGAGAGAGCTCTTAGTGGACTCGGCCCTAGGCTGTGCACTTAAAGCTGAAGAGAGATATTAAATATGGATGGTGTTGATCACTGCTTTTTGCTTCACTTTGATGGTGTTGATGTGCTTATGTCACCGCTTTGATCCTCTCAGTCTAAGCCCCACTGATGCCCCGCCCCCTTCTCTCAGGCTTTATGAAGCGTTATAAATGTTAGAAGCGTGTAAATATTGGGTGAGCAGGTGTCCACAAACTTTAAACCCCATTGTAACAGTGTAATTGTTAATACCAATCTGACTATATTAAAATCATATGTGCATTTGTTGGGATAAATGACTTATTGCACCTTTAAGCAAAAAAATACATTAAAACTACTTAAAGGCAATGTCTAGAACTCTGGGGAAACACTGTTCTCTGTGGTTTGTTTACGGTCAGAAGCTCCGCATCTTTTAAGGTGGAATGATGTGTTTGAGGAGAAAAAAAAGAGTGTAAGTGTCTGTAAGTTTTTATGCACTGTTTGAATTGCCACAAAAACTCATTTGTAACTCGAGCTGTTTAGTTTTGGAGCACATTTGCTCTGTGTTTACTTTCATACAGTTAGAATTTAGAGTCAGTTCCATCTGCAGGATAAAAAAGTCAGTGTTTCCCACCTATGGAGCGGGAATAGAGCAACATCCTCATCTCGGTTGGTGCTTTTCAGCGTTTGGAGTCTCTCCGTTGTCTAAAAACCTCCAGATGGTGTTTCTCTGCCGTGAGCAGAGAGAGAGAAAGCCTAGCACCGGACCCAGACACTTTGTTTTTTACCTGTTTACATATTCTGGGACATTAGACAGCACAAACCGACTGGAGACCAGCAAATGGGGAGGACACATCTTCAGTATTGTATAAAGTGTTTTTCCTTTAATTACATGAGTAAATAAATTAAAATCACCCTCCTGAAGCAGAGCTGTTTGATGTTTCTCAGCCAGTGTTCCTCCTGTGAGTTATTCTCCTCTGGCAGATCTTCAGAGAACTCCTCTGTAACTCAAAGTCTCTGACGTCTCTAACGGCCCGGGCTTGTTTTTAGTGTCTGCGCTAAACACTTACAAACCAAAAAAACAACTGCCACCTTCTGCACAGCAGAGGATTTACAGCGGCTAAAAAAGGAAACCGAGTCCATTAAAGTCATAAACAACAGTGGAACTGATCTGAACATTAACCCTGGATCATTTAAACTGCTTGATACTGAAGAAAATCCTCCGTCTGAAAAGAGAAGCAGCCCCTAAAATTCAGGGCAATTTGAGTGGACTTGTACTTTCCTGAGAATTCTCAATTATTTTTACCTCTGCTTAAATACCTCAGCGAGCACTAGGTTTATTTTAGTAGAATACGATCAAAAAGAGAAGACGTGAGAGCTGCACACTTCAGATCCTGTTCTGAGTGGAAAAGAAAAAAATAATTGTTCTGTATACATGTATATTTTATTAGACTCTGGTTTTTGGGTGGAATGCCCCTTTATAATTGTCCTGTATACATGTATATTTTATTAGACTCTGGTTTTTGGTTGGGATGCTCCTTTTATAATTGTCCTGTATACATGTATATTTTATTAGACTCTGGTTTTTGGTTGGGATGCTCCTTTTATAATTGTCCTGTATACATGTACATTTTATTAGACTCTGGTTTTTGGGTGGAATGCCCCTTTATAATTGTCCTGTATACATGTATATTTTATTAGACTCTGGTTTTTGGTTGGGATGCTCCTATTATAATTGTCCTGTATACATGTATATTTTATTAGACTCTGGTTTTTGGGTGGACTGCTCCTTTGCATTGTGCAGCAGAAGATGAAATGAAGCCTATTTGTCAGTGGAGAGCTGCTGAGATCCCGAGACCTGGTTAATGAAGTAATAGCTGAAGGTGTGGTGTGGTGAAGGTTACTGTTGTTTAAGGGGATTTTAAGTGATATTGCGAGCGTTAATCTCGGTCCACGGCGAGCGGCATGGCGCCAACAGGACGCTGAGACCAGAAGATGAACGTTTATTGTAATCCTTGGCGGAACGCGAGATTACGGCTTTATAAAACAGCACTTTGTGTTTGTGAAGGAGATGGAGGCTTCTTTTAATCCTCAGTCCCGACCCAAGCTCCGTCTCCTCACTCACAGCCCCCCATCCCTTTAAAGATACAGTTCAGGACCTGCTACACACTGACCAGAGGTGTTTAAACCCTGGGTCCACACACTGTCCACTCTGTGAGACACTCCTACCTTGCTGGTCCACCCTGTAGATGTAAAGTCAGAGACAGTAGCTCATCAGGACACTACCCACATGACTGTCCAGAGGATGCCGCTCACAAGACACATCCCATAATACACTGCCCACAGGACACTGTCGGTTGGATGTTTTTGGTTGATGTACTTTTCTCAGTCCAGCAGTGACACTGAGGGTTTTAAAAACTCCAGCAGCACTGCTGTGTCTGATCCACTCACACCAGCACAACACACACTAACACACCACCTTCAGAGAGTAGACAGTGAGTGTAGTAACAGAGAGGTGGATGGTTAGTGTGTATTGTATCACACCTGGTATAAAGACAAGAACCCCAAACCAAACTGTTCTCCTTAAACATCACTCCAGAGAACACTGTTCCACACACTTCTGAGTTCTGAGTGTGTAATGATGTGGACGTTATTGTGGTTCTGTCCCCGGAGTGTGTCCTGTGTGTCCCTAACTGCGCTGTGTTATTAGACTCGTCTTCTGGAGATGAAAAGATAAAAGATGAAACTCCCACTCTCCACCTCTTTATTTGCATGCACTTTCCATAATAAAAGCCCAAATTAAATATTCATTATTCACATCCAGCCTGGGGTTATGTAACTAAGACGTGTGCAGCTTCAGGACGACCAGCGAGGAACATAATATTAATAATAAGAGAAATATTAGGAAGAAGAATTGATGTAATAAACAGTGTCCAGCGTCCTGGCCACCAGCTGCTGAATATACATTTATATTGAGAGATGATTTTAGTTGGAAGTGTCTGGTGACGGTGAGAATCCGCTGCTGTGACCAACGCTAGAACAGAGTTTGACTGGAAAAGGTCACAGAGCCAGTGCTTCTGGACAGAACCGGACCTAAAAACAACTCTCACGCAACAACAACACACACATGACACTGTACACTCTCTGCCTCCTGGAACTCGCATTGCACCATCTACAACATCGCCTTCCAACAAACCACAGCGCTTCAGGACGAACTGAGATAGAACCCGAGCTCTAAGCAGGAGTCGAGGCAGTCACACCACTTTTACAGCAAAAATACTCTTTTCAGAATTCTTCAGGATATTTTATTTATTTAATTATTCATTTTTTACGAATCCCGCAGTTGCTTTTTCTTTTTGAGGTTTTTGAAGTTGTATTTCCTTTCTTCAGACTGAGTTATGTTGGATGTTACACGAAATGTGCATTTATTTTTATTAACTACTTGAGATTGAGAAAATAAAGACTGGTTTAAACACCACAGCAAAGTGTGAACCTTTAAATCAGGATCCGAAATACACCACACTTCAGCTCTGTAAACTCAGAAGAGTGGGCTCCGCACGTGCCTTTGTCACTCTGTAACATCCAACACCATGGCACTACTTTTTTGCAGTCTGAACAAATTAAGAGTGGCATCAATCAATAAATAAAAAATAAAAGTAAACTAATTAAGAAAATAAGGGCGGCATGGTGGCGCAGCAGGTAGTGTCGCAGTCACACAGCTCCAGGGGCCTGGAGGTTGTGGGTTCGATTCCCGCTCCGGGTGACTGTCTGTGAGGAGTTGGTGTGTTCTCCCCGTGTCTGCGTGGGTTTCCTCCGGGTGCTCCAGTTTCCTCCCACAGTCCAAAAACACACGTTGGTAAGTGGATTGGCGACTCAAAAGTGTCCGTAGGTGTGAGTGTGTGAGTGTGTGAGTGAATGTGTCTGTGTTGCCCTGTGAAGGACTGGCGCCCCCTCCAGGGTGTATTCCTGCCTTGCGCCCAATGATTTCAGGTAGGCTCTGGACCCCCCCCGACCCTGAACTGGATAAGCACTTACAGATAATGAATGAATAATTAAGAAAATAGAAAGCAGTGTTGCACATCCAGTTCCCTCTGTTCTGATTAAAAGAAAAGTGTATCTTAATGCACACAGATTTTATGCTTATGGTGGTTTGTTTCTTATACCCTGGCACTTTCCCTAAATACAGCTCACAATATTGCAATATATTGCAATTACATCGAATCGTAACCCCTTTATGATGAAATGTATTGCATCGCCAGGTTCTTGCCAATACACAGCCCTAGTTCAGTGTTGGTTTATTTACAGTCACTCTGCAGTGTCTCTGGTCTCTTGCTTGTCCCCATTATGCCTTTAACCAAGGACATCCAGCTCCCCCTGGGGGTGGTCTATGGTAGATAAAGTTAAAATAAAGTTAAAGATAAAGTTCAGTTCAGCTCTTTCTCCTTCACACTGTGTGAAAAGTTCATGATGAATGAACCAATAGAAACGCTCCAAAATTGCTCTGAATACAATCTTTTTCCATTGACTTCCACTGAAAGTAGAAAAAGGTTTCTTCCTTCTCCTGAACGTTACTATTTTTGGAGACACACGTCTTTCTCTGGACAGCCACGATATGTGAGAACAGGAGCATATGATAGGGCTGAGATATTTAAAGTTGGACTGTGTTATTTTTGAGGCCACATTAAGCGAGAACACCACCCTGAAGACGCTCTAAAGATGAAGTAGATTGTTCTTGGCCTGCGGTCGTGCTGAGGGTTAAACTGAGTTTGTTTACGTGTCAGAGCTAGCGTCCTCATCTCAGTCACGCTCAGGGCGTAGATTCCAGAGGGCCAGATTTATTTGGACGGTGCCATAGCCTCAGGTGCAAGGGTTTGGACGTGTCCCAAATGTAGTGCGGCTAAAAAGGGAACATTGAAGGAGGACAAATCCGAATCCCAGAAGATTCCTGCTGGAAAAACACTGCGTTATAAAAACTGAACAAAATGCTGCAGCGTCTCTGATTCACTGCTCTGTTCCTCACTGTATCTGAACATAGCTGTGAGTTTCTGATGGTGTTCAGCATTCACATAATCATCGAGGGTCAGGGTCTGGTGTTGATGGATAATTCTGGATAACATTCACCACTATGACTTGTCCTGAAGGTACCGATTGGAGCCTTATACTCCACTAGTGAACGGAGGCTAATGTGCCGCTGCTCCAGAGCATCCCATTTCAATTGGTGTTTCTTTGTAGAGTTCATTCACACTGTGTCCACACTGTGGGTAGTTTATATCATCTGAGATCATTTATTGTCTTTACCGCTTATCCAGTTCTGGGTTGTGGGTCTGGAGCCTACCCGGAATCACTGGGCGCAAGCTGGGAACGCACCCTGGAGGGGGTGCCAGTCCTTCATAGGGTGACACACACTCCTCACAGACAGTCACCCGGAGGAAACCCACATAGACACAGGGAGAACACACCACACTCCTCACAGACAGTCACCCAGAGGAAACCCACACAGACACAGGGAGAACACGCCAAACTCCGGAGTGGGACTCAAACCCACAGCCTCAGGATCCTAGAGCTGTGTGAGAGCGACACTACCTGCCCTCATCTGAGTCCACCCAGTGTAATTATAGATTATAAGGGGTGTCTATAAACTTTTGTCCTCTATACCTCTCTCATATAGATTTAATTTCCCAGAAGATGGAGCCCTCTGCGCCGCGGGGAGCGCTCTGCGGATGTTTTTAAACCTTTGCTTTGTGTCGCTGAGTGAAAAAGTGTCTGTCCCTCTGTGTTAGGAGCTTTATGGCTCGTCTGGGAGAAATATCTACCTGACGGACGAGAGCAGAGGGAGGAACGGAGAGAAAGAAAGACAAATAAAGAGAGGAGCTCAGCGGAGGGCGGAGAGGGAGCAGTTTTAATGTGGGGTAAAACCCTTTTCCTCTGTGTCTGGACGCGAGAGACTGTTTTTCCTCCACCTGCTGGAGCCCAGATGATGGAGGACCTTCATTAAGGAGCTGCTAGTTAGTTTTTTGAGGGAGTGTGGGACCTGAGGAGATGAATTCATCACTCTTTATTGCTGAGTGTTTTCTGGAATAAGCATCAAGCAGATTTCAGAGGGAGGCGGGGTGCTGTTTAATTTGATGGATAACACTTAAAAATGAAAGGCTTTTTAATGATGCACAAATAAACGAGTGTGTAATTAGTAAAAAAAACGTAGGGATGTGTCTGTGTTTATATGATGTTTAACTAACTAAACCACAGGCTCTTCTGTGTTACAGCCATCTGTCTCTGTCTTTTAATGTTTTAAAAACACAAAGAGATGTTTTACATCTATAAACTGACAATTTAATTTAACTGAACAGTTTACAAAGTGTTAAAAAAAAATCCTGTACCATGTACATAAATCATTCCTGTTATGAAACAGCTGTATCGCTGACACCTAGTGGCCTGGATGTAGCTTAAATAGACTCATAATTAAATAGTAAAACATGGCTGACCTCATGTGGGTGGCCCTCTCTGTGGAGCAGTAACTGATTGGTTCATTCAACGATGACAGAGCACTTGGGTACTTCCCATGTGACTCTCACTTTATAGAAAATAGTGTAAAATAAATGTCTTTTTTCTTTGTGGCTAAAACCAGTGACTGCACCTTTAAAATGAAGTGTTATCATTTGACGCTTTACTGAGGAAGTCATTAAGCTTCTTGTGAATGGTTTCACTGCCTCGGAGCTGGGGTTGAGTTATTCTTAGCCTCAGTAACTCCAGGCAACTGTTGCTATGCGCTTACACATCCATAGATACGCAGCATCAGGACCACCGTTACAACTTCAGCAAACACTGGTTTACTGCTGAAACGAGAGAGAGAGAGAGAGAGAGAGAGAGAGAGAGAGAGGAATAAAGTGAGAAAAGAGGAAAAGAAAGCAAATGTGAAAGAGACTGAGAAGAAGCATGGGGCTGAAAAAGAAATAGACGGCGAAGCATGGAACGAGAGTGAAGGAGAAATGAAAGAGAAAAAGAGGAGTCTAATGGTGTAGAGTATTTGATAGAGAGATAAATAGAGAAGAGGAAAAGAAAGGATGTATGAAATAAAATGAACATGAGAAATGGTGACAAAGAAGAGAGAAGAGAAGAAGTGAGTGGGAATGGAAAAGAGAGTGAGAGAGGATGAAAGAAAGAAAAAAGACAAAAAGAGACAAAAAGAGGGCAGCTGTTGCTATGCACATACACCTCCATGGATACGCAGCATCAGGACCCGTGTTACAACTTCAACAAACTGATCTGCTCTCACAGTCCGCCACAGTAAACACCATTTACTGCAGTAATCAGGAGAGAATACACACCACAGCATCCATTACACTCTACTGAGAGAGAGAGAGAGAGAGAGAGAGAGAGAGAGAGAGAGAGAGTGAGGGAGGGAGGGAGAGAAGGATTGAGAGAGAGAGGGAGAGTGGATGTAAAAAATGTTGTCGCTGATAGCCCGAACAAGGGCCCTGCCCTGCCCTCCCCCCAGTGAGGAGACGAGCTCAGTCCCGCTCTGATTACCAGTCCCCGCTCTCTCAGTGAGAAGCACCTGGTGGGGACGCTCCCACAGCTGTGAAGATGGAGAGCAGAGGGACAGTTGGTGGGACATAATCAGGGCTATCATCGCGGTGAGAGAATTTCCCGTGCTGTGATTTAACGGGGTTCAACACTTATTTGGGGTGATATTGCCGCCCCAAATTACTTAATTTATCCTGATTCTAGTGCTACACTCCTCTCTGTCACCCGGAGCCGGCCCGAACTGTTCCTTCTGAGGACGCTCCATGACTCGGTGCTGGTGAAGGCCGCTGGGCTTCGAGAGCTTGGCGAGGGGTAGCTAGATGAGACTCAAATTCACATTTCCCTGTTTCACAGTGACCTCTCTGGCACCGATTTTCTATATTGTCTCGTCTAAACAGCCTGGCTCTCACTTTTCATTTGGTTGAAAGCTGAAATGCTCCCAAACTGGCGAAGCTGCATTTGGTTTGTGACTAAGTTTTTTGCCATTGGGTCCATTTTATAAAACAAAGACTGGCACTCAGCCTTTCGGCCGCAGTCCAGATGCCAAAAGTTGGGAAAAATTACACTGAACTTAGTGCCTCTGTCGCACAGCTCCAGGCTTCTGAGGTTGTGGGATCAAACCCTCTCTGGAGGGGTGTCCTTGAGGAGTGTGGTGTGTTCTCCCTGTGTCTGCGTGGGTTTCCTCCGGGTGACTGTCTGTGAGGAGTGTGGTGTGTTCTCCCTGTGTCTGTGTGGGTTTCCTCTGGGTGACCTTCTGTGAGGAGTGTGGTGTGTTCTCTCTGTGCCTGGGTGGGTTTCCTCTGGGTGACTGTCTGTGAGGAGTGTGGTGTGTTCTCTCTGTGTCTGGGTGGGTTTCCTCTGGGTGACTGTCTGTGAGGAGTGTGGTATGTTCTCCCTGTGTCTGCGTGGGTTTTGTTGAAAAAGATCATCTGCTTGTGAACCGACTCCTGTCCCTGGCGTCCAGATCCTACGTCCATTTCCAGAATGAAAGAGGAGGGAAAATAAAAAAAATAAAAGATGAAAATAATAATGTGTTTATTGTGACTGGAGCTGGTTCAGATTGATCGGGTCTACAATGTCTGGGTTTCGGTCCACCAACTGGCGCTGGTCAGTTGTCCTCTACGTAAGCGCACTGTCTGACTGGCTGTAGGTAAATAGATGTGCCCAGATGTTCAGCCTGTGAGCAGAGTGAAGTCTGGAGCAATGGAGTGATCGGACAGACAGATAAACGAGTACAAGGTGAACTCTTCAGGATCTTATCACGCTGCACTCGTCTGTCAGAACGACTTCTGATTGGTTATTGATCTGACTGCGCGAGTTAACACACATACACACACACTCTGCGCCTCACGCAACTGAAGTTAACTCTTGAATGGCAGTGTTACTGCTGCAGCTGTTGTGTTACAGGTGTGTTGTCTGTTGTGAACATCTGTAAGGTTGTTGTGAGAGTCTGAAGGCATTCAGCCACATTAACACTAGTGAGGTCAGTTGTATATGTTGGGTTATTATCTGTCATTCACTATTTATACTCTCTCTCACTTTCTCATCTCTCTCTCTTTGTTCTCTCTTGAAATCTTTATGCTCCTTTTCTGTTCTCTCTCTCTCTCTCTCTCTCTCTCTGTCTTTGTCTCTCTCTCCCACTCTTTCGCCTCTATTTTTCTCATCCCCTGCTCTCTCCCTGTGTTCTCTGTCCCCTTCTTTCTTCTGCTCTGCCCCACCTCTCTCTCTGATTGTTTACACAGTTCGGTGCTCTCTCGGCCGTGTGTCAGTCTGAATGAGAGTTTGATGGAAGCAGCATCTCGGGGAAACATGGAATTTCAGCCAACTTTGTAATTCAGCCATTTATTGATCGCCCCTTAATCAATTTCATTATTTATTTTCACATCGGTGGCTCAGAGTGGGAGGGGGTGGGGGCTGTGGGGTGGGGGTGGCTCTCGGAGAAGCAGCTCCGGGACTGAGCTCGCATAAACCTCCAAGACTTTCAGGCAATAGTCCTATTTTTAATAGTTTAACCCTCTGAAGGTGTGTTCATGTTTATTTATATTCTCAAACTGGTGTTCAACCCACTCCATCCCTCCAGAGGGAACACAGTTCCACTATTCCACACACCAGAGGAACCCCATCACTCCAGAGAACACAGTTCCACTGTTCCACACACCAGAGGAACCCCATCACTCCAGAGAACACAGTTCCACTGTTCCACACACCAGAGGAACCCCATCACTCCAGAGAACACAGTTCCACTGTTCCACACACCAGAGGAACCCCATCACTCCAGAGAACACAGTTCCACTGTTCCACACACCAGAGGAACTCCATCACTCCAGAAAACACAGTTCCACTGTTCCACACACCAGAGGAACACCATCACTCCAGAGAACACAGTTCCACTGTCCACACACCAGAGGAACCCCATCACTGCAGAGAACACATTTCCACTGTTCCACACACCAGAGGAACCCCATCACTCCAGAGAACACAGTTCCACTATTCCACACACCAGAGGAACCCCATCACTCCAGAGAACACAATTCCACTGTTCCACACACCAGAGGAACTCCATCACTCCAGAAAACACAGTTCCACTGTTCCACACACCAGAAGAACTCCATCACTCCAGAAAACACAGTTCCACTGTTCCACACACCAGAGGAACACCATCACTCCAGAGAACAC